>NW_007361094.1:0-3063 GCF_000149035.1 Colletotrichum graminicola M1.001
CACTTAAGACTTACTTCTCAGGACAAACTAACACAGACACTCCCCTCCTTAAGGACCTTTATTTTCAAACATAAACCTCGTATTGAAATTAATAAATAACTCTTGAGGTCATATAAAAATAAGAGGAACCTTAATAACCTAGTCTTATTATAAGTAAGAAAGTATACCTAAAGAACCTAAGTACTACGCTAAAAAAATTAAAACATAAAAACTACTCGTAGTAGTTCTATCATATTCCTTAAGTACTACTATAGATAATATATAAGACCTATAAACATTAGTGTCATTAAGAAATAAAATTAGTAACTAGTATAAAATACTAGTATAGTTAAGTGCTATAACTATAAAAAGATAAGACACTTTATATAAGACTATAGATAGCTTAAAAGGCTATAGAATAAGAACCTACTTAAGTATATATAAAAAGCTAATATAGCTTAAAAAGAGATTCTTTATAAATAACTCTTATAGACTACCTACTATAATAATAACTACCTAACCTATAGGGATAGTAAGAAATAAGTAAGATAGTACCTAAAAAAGCCTAGGGATAATATTAAGGCAGCCTAATAAAAATAGTTTATAATATTTAATATAAAAGAGTTCTATAACTAGATTAAGGTAAAAAAAACTATAGAAACTATAATAAAAGAACTATATAATAACACCTTAAAAGAAAGCACTAACGCTATAACCTAGGCTACTAAACCTATAGATATCTAGTAAACTAACTAACGCACTATAGTAATTACTTACTAATATAGTAATAAAAAAATAATAAATAACTACTTAAAAAGACCTTAAATAATTAAGGATACTTAAAAGAAATAACTATAAGAAGTTACTAAAACTATTATAGTAGCTAAGAAGTAATAGATTTAAGAAGTTAAGGACTTTAAGGTATAAAATTAATAACTTATTATTAGACTAATCTAAATATAAGACGCTATATAAGATAAAAAGAATTAACTATATATAAAAAAAACCTTAAATACTTTTAATAAATAGTTATAACTTTATATTAAAGTATAAAGTAACTACTAAAAATAATAGTAATTAAAGTAAGACTTTAAGTAAACTATATATAAAGCTACTAGCTTTAGTATATAACTAACTAAGATTATTACTATAAGTAAGAAAGCTATTACTTACTAAGTAAAAATATAATAAATAATTCTAAACGTTATAAATAAAGATATCTAATAACTACTAAATAAGTATAATAAATAAATTATTTATAATATAATTAAGACTATAAAGTTACTATATAATAAGCTATATTAATTTAAATAATAAGTTAAGTATAAAATAAATATTAAAAAAAAGCCTTATATAATAGTAAGAATTTATCTTTAACTATATTAACTACTAGTATAAAAATTTATTAGCTAAGAACTTATAAGTAGCCTTAATATACTTAAACTTACTTAAGAATTATAAATAAAAGTATATATAACCCTAGGATAAGCTAAAATACTAATAGTTAGTAAAAAAAGACTAAAATTCCTATAACCTAGACTTAGGTTCTAAGATCCTACTTTAGTATAAAAAACTAGTTCTAATAAAATAAAAACTAGTAGTAAAAAAGAAAGTAATAAAGAACTTCTTTATTATAAACCTATTCTACTTAGTAAAATAAAATAAAAAGTAGTAAAATAACTAATAGGATTAACTTAAGTAAACCTAATTATAATTAAATAAACTAAAAAGAAAACTTAATATATTTAATAATAAGCTAATAATATAGTATTATTATTACTACTTATAAATAATATAAAGACTAAAGATAATAAACTTTATATTTTATAAACTAATATAATATATATACTTACTAAGGCGTATAACTATATATTTTAAAAAGTTTTATAAGAAACTTATAAGTAGACTCTCTACTTCTATAGAACTAAAAATATTAATATTAAAGGAGAACCTATTATCTTAAACTAAAAAAGCCCTAGGTTTAAAGATTATAAACACCTAGCCTTAGAACACCTGCTATATAGGAAAATATTCTAGACAAACTATATCTATAATAAATATAGTATATATAAGGTAGCTAAAGGAATTAATACCTTTTATCCTTAGAGGATAAATAATATAGTAGCACCTTAATACTATATAAATAAAGAACTATAGCACTAGAGGGTTAAGGAGTATAGACGTTAAACTATCTGCTTTAAACTATACCTATAATATCTAGTAGTATACACTATAGGTATAACTAGACACTAGTTAGACTACTACTATAATAAGTATAAATACTACTATATAAAAAAAGTATAAATATAGTAAATATAGATTAAGAAGGCTAGGACCTACCTAAATTAGCTAAAAAACTTAAGATACTAACTATAAATAGGGTACAGGCAGCTAGAAGATAAATAAAAACCCTATATATTATAATAATAAAAGATAATAGTTATATCTTCTTATAAGTCTTACTAAACAGATAGCCTACTTAGGTTATAGTTAATAGTAAAGTATAAGTAAACTTAATATTACCTAGATTAGTAAATAAGTAATAAATTATATAGATCTATAAAGAATAACTATACCCCCTATAGATAATTAAAGGAGAATAAGTTTAATATAGCAGAGGAATTATTAATAAGGAGACAGTACACCTCCTAATAAATATTACAGGCTGTAACTAATAACTAAACTTTAATATTACTAATATAAGAGGATTTAACATAATATTAGGAATTCCTTAGTTAAGGAAATACAACCTAGATATTAGCTAGAAGTCTAGCTAACTTTAGTAAAGAGATTTAGCTATAAGGCAGTATTACGCACTATAACCCCTAAGTAAATTAGGAAAATAACTAAAGTATATAGCGTTTATCTAAAGGATTAAACCTATAAAAGATAAGTAATTTATATTTATAAATAATAAATAATAAGAAAAAGAAAGACTCTTAGTAATTCTTAAGATCTACTAAAAATATAACAAACTATTTACTAAAGAACTAGAAACAGGACTACTAGAGTATAGTCTATATAACTATAAGATTAAGCTATTACTAAGGACGTAACTAAAACTTAAGCTAATCTATAACCTTA
>NW_007361094.1:3293-91541 GCF_000149035.1 Colletotrichum graminicola M1.001
ACCTAGGCGCTTTAGGGAAGATATAGATATTAGCTGTTATAATAGTCTACGTGCTAAGATAAAAAGATAAAAATAGACTAATTAGTTTATAGATATATATTTAAGGGTTTAAAACATATAGTCTAAAGATTTAATATTCTATATAAAGCTCTTAGTCTAAACCCCTGCTTTAGTAATAGCTTTACAGTTAGCTTTTTTTAGCTATCTCTTCTTAACCTAATCTAAAGTCCTAAGCTTAACTCTATATATATACTCTATATACTGCCTAAATGTATTTACTATTAGGAATTTTAGGTTATCCTAGTATTTTAGATAATTATATTAAATAAGATTACTATGTTTTATTATGCGTTCTTATTTAAATAAATACTAATTATTAAAGTAGTTATTTCTAATAGTTAGCTAGTAGTATTTAAAAGACTGCTCCTTAAATTAAAGCCGCTTATTACTAATGTAATTAGGGTATTAATTTAGGTCTATTGCTATAGAAACCGGCTTAGATTAAGGAGGGTTCTCTTTAATAGCTAGCCTAGGTTAAGGATAAGTGTAGATATAGTTCCTTCTAACTGTCTTCTTCCTCTTATAAAGCGTAACTATAAGATTAATAGCCTTTATCTAAAGCTTTATTAACTAGTTATAAGAGTAATTAGTAGGTTAGTAGTAGAAAATCTTAGCTAGTCTAGCTTACTTAGGAATTTAGAGGTTAATAACTAGTTTAGTGTATTCCTCCTCTTGTTTACTATATACTTACCTTTTAATATCTTATATAAGATAGTTATAGAAATAGAATTTCTAGTACTTTTTTATAACGTTTTTATAGCACTAATACTATTTAGTGTATATCTTTTTAGTTAGTTTATAGACCTTATATTTATAGTCTATACCTTTAATATAAAGTTAACTACCTTTTAATATCTCTTGTCTTTACTTTAGCTTAGTAATTTTAAGATTAGGTAGTAAGTTTTCCTAAACCTCCTTAGGGACTATGTCTTTTATTGCCTTTAGATTATAAGTAAGGCTAACGTGCGTAAACACTTTATATATCTAGTCCTTAGTTTCTTCCTCTAAGAAAGTGTTCTATAGATTAAACTAAACGTTCTTATTAAGGTATGTACCCTTAAAAGTAGTAAACTTAGGATTATAACGTATTATCTAGTTATAGACAGTATTAGGCGTATTACCTATAGTAAAAGTTATTAGTATTAGTAATTCTTTACACTAGCTGCTTATTCTAACTTACTATTTACTATATTTATAGCCCCTCTTTATATAAATTAGGGCGTCTAATACTTCTTAAAACCTATATTAAGGCTCTATTAGCCTATATTATCTTATAATTTAGTATAAGTTATAGTCTTATTTACACTTAACGTACTATTATTACTAAACCTTTAAAATATTAGAACCTTTATTATTAACTGCTTTTAACATAAAGCTATAGATTAGACTAGACCTTAAATCTCTACTTTTAGTACTTAGGACGTATCTATTAAGCTTTTTATATTAAAAGCTTAGTTATAGAGCGCTAAGGTAAGGATAGTACTAATAGTATAGTAAATTAACTTCCTTATAGGCGTAAAGAAGAATATAGTTCTATCTATAGTTAGAGTAAGATTAATAAATAAGGTTAGGACTATAGCGCTCTATATACTTATAGCTTTAGCTTATTATTAGCTCCCTTATAGAAGATAAATCTAATAGCTATTACTAGTACAGCTTGTCTAGTTATTAGATAGTAAATAATTATTATAAGAATGTCTTTATAATATAAGGCTTTAGGACGTCTACGCTTAGCTGTTTTTTATAGTAATAGTCTATTAATAAGAAGGGAGTTTTTATCTTTTAGCAGCTTGTTATTATAGTCTACGTTTTCTACGTCTTTACTATAGTTATAGGTAATAGACTTAACTTCTTTAACCTTAAAAATCTTGTCTATATATCTATCCTTAGGTTTTTTTCTTTTAGTATATATAATTTTAGTAAGCCTTACACTAGTATAGTAAAGAATCTAGTAGCAGGCAGCTAGCTAAATATAATACTGCTCTAACTAAAAGATACTATTATTATATATAATATTAAATATTAATATAGTAAGAAGGTTTTTAGCTTTAAGGACTAGCTTCTTATTAATATTAAGTGCCTAATAATTAAAGTAAGGAATTAGCACTATATTATAAAACTACCTAAGCCTATATTAGTTTTATTATAGAAGTACTAACTACTATAAATAGTAATTACCTTATAAAGCTCTTTAGTATTATTCCTATTAATATAGTAACTAAAGATAGTAGTAAATAGCTACTAAAATAAGTAGATATATACCTACGTTATACCTTATAATTTAATTTTTCCTATAGACTACTTACTAACCTAAAGAAAAAAGCTTATTATTATCCCTTAAGTTACGTTTTATAAGGCTACTTACTACTTACTAAGTTTTTATTCTTTATAGTAACTATTATTTTATAAGTTAGTAAGTAAAAATATAGGTTTTAGGTTTTTAGTAGTAAACTAGATCTACTTCCTGCCTATAACTCTAATATTAATCTTAGTTTTATTTATATATTATAGCTAGATAAACTTAATATTCTTAAGCTAATTACAGTAGGCAGCGTAGTCCTTAACAGATAACGGCTTTAGCTGTTTTATAGCCTAATAAGGTCTTTCTTAGTTAGTAAGCTATTTTAAAAAGCCTGTAGTTACTTTTTGTTATTAAGAGTAACTAACAGGGACTGTTAGCTAGGACATAGTTAGAACATAGATAGTCGTTAGGTCCTTAGGAAAAAAGAGTTTATAGTTTTATAATAAGACAAGAGAGGGTAGTAAGCGTAATATAGCCCTTTATATAACGCGGCGTTATTTTATTAAATAGAAGCTAAGTAGTCTAGAAAGCTAGAAGTTACTCTAAATAAAACTAGAAAACAGAGAAGCTAGTAATAGGAATTAAATAGCATAATCTACTAATAGTAAGGGTATAGCAGGCGCTTAGACTTAAATAAAACAGCGGCATAAGGAGGGTGGGTTAAAATTGAAGGCAGCTGGATAAAGGAAGTATTTAATACCTAATTGTGTCTGTCCCTTACTAAGTGCCCTTACTGCTTTTGCCGCGTTAAACGGCGACACTTTCCACTAGATTTAGCGGCCCTAATAGCAACTTCTTGCTTTATAAAGTAATATTAATACTAAAAGAAGAACTAAGTTATTTAATACTACTAGAAAAAGATTAATACTTTTAAAGAAATAGTAAGAATCTAGTAATTTAGATAATCTATATAGTATATTTTATACTCTTAATATATATAATAATCTCTTAAATTTAAGATTTAAATACTCTTTTATAAAATAAGAAAATAAACTTAAAGAGAAAAGAATAATTAAGAAAAGTAAAACATAAAGAAGAAGTTTAGATACTAAGTAATATGTATTTATATTAATTTATTATTAAGTAAGTATACTTAAATAGTTTTTATTAATTAATAAGATCTTAATATATAATAAAAAGTTTGTTACTACTTAAATACTAAGCTTATTTTACTTATATAGTTTGTAGTAAAGCTTTACTATATAAAATACTTAAATTATATATAGATTAAATAGTTTTATAATACCTAAATAAAAGTACTTAGTCCCCAGAGAACGTGGTGCTATTAACTTTATTAGTTTTAGTTTTAATTATATTAGTAACTATTACTTATTGTTTGTTAAATATATAAATATATATATATATATATATTTATAGTATTTTTAATTAGAATATACAGTATTATTAAGTATAATAAAGCCTTTGAAGTATAATTATACTCTTTAATATTAATATTTATTTGATACTTTATATTATTATTATAAATATAACATAAAATATAAATATAATATATATATAATTTAATATAATATAAATATATATATTGTATTTATGTTGTATTATATCTTGTTATATTTTGTATTTTTCTTTAACTTTCTATATAGTAGAAGGTAGTATAATACTACTTAACTATACTAATAGATTAATAGGCCTTAATAGATATCTTATTAACCTTAATAAATAACATATAAGTAGTGTATTTAAATTTAGCTATATAAAAGTTAAGTCTAGTGTTAGTAGTAATCTAGTTTAGTAGGTTAAGATATATATTAATTTAGTATATTTATAGTACTTTCTATATATACTTTATAATAACTAAACGTAAAAGTCTAACTATATTAAACACTATAGCTGAATTAACTATATAGAGTTTTAAGTTATTACTATTATAGTGTATTATATTAATAATTATTTTATAGTTAAATTTATAGTTATTATATAATATAAAATTAAAATAAGTAGACAACTCTATATTAACCTTATAGTACTAGTAGTATATAGTAATCTCTTTAAGTATAGTATAAGATATTAATTTACTAGCTTATTTAAGAAGTCTATAAAAGTAATTTACTAATAAAAAACTAGATTTATAATAAATCTAGTGTAATTTACTATCTATTAGGTATTACTTTATAATAGTACTTTAAAATAGTTCTAAAAGTATTAATATATAGCCTTATTTTTAGGTAATAAGTATAATAATCTTATTATTCTAAAATAAAGTAGTAAGTACCTATAGTTAGAAGATAGATAAATAGTAAGGACTAGATACCTAATACATATATAATACGTTATATATACCCTAGGTATATATCCCTTTAGTAGGTAACCTTTTATAAAGGAACAGTTAACTATATATACACCTCCTATCTGTTACCTATCTTGTCCTGTGTTATTTGTTTAGCTCCTTATTATTACCTATCTTGCTTTACTGCTCTGCTGTTACGCTTTACCTTTACACTACGTCACTTTATGTTACTATTACAGCCTAGCTTTATCCTATTAGAACTATAACAGCTACTAGGAAGGCTATATTACTTATTCTTTATAAGCTAGTTAGTAGGATTATTAAATTTTATATTAAAGTAATCTATATTCTATAAGTAAAAAAGAAATAGAGTATTACTTATTATTATATAAAGAATAAGCTTACTTATTAATATAGATATATATATTACCTTAAGGGATTTATAGTGATCTTTACTACTAAAGTAAATTATTACTTTACTAGTATAAGTAGTATTTAGTAGGATTTTATTACTAAGGTGTTTTTTAAAAGTAAGGTATTATTATTAGCTAACTATAAATACCTTAGCTATACTAGTGTTAGGTATAATACCTTAAAGTATTAATATAAAGTAGTAATTATAAAATATAAAATATTATAACTTTTTACTATTATATTAAGTAATACCTTCTTATATAGATTCTTATAAGTAATAGTATAAAAAGCTACTTAGTTATATACCTTTTTATAAGTTAAAAAGCTATTAATTAACTACTTACTAAAGTATGTAGTTATAATAGAAAATATAGTAAATTTATAGTTTTTATTATCTAATAAGTAGATTTTACTATTATTACTTACTTCTTTGAGATAAAGTAGCTTATTACCTTTATAATTAATAAGTAAGTAACTAAAGATAGCTTATAAAGCTTATATAAAATAAATAGTTTTATACTATATAAAGAAGGCTTATTACTTAGCTTTTATATACCTAGTTAACTAATAGTCTAATTTACTAGAAATAAAGTACTTTTTAAATAAATTACTATTAGGCAGTAACTTACTACTAGCTGCCTATAAGGGGTCTTATAAATAGCCTTACTATCTTTAGGGGTCTACTTTATAGCTATATTAGCTATTATACTTATAGTTAACTTAATATTAGTTATTATTATAATAGTTCTAAATAGTAAGCTATTATAAGCTTAGATTATAGTAAAGAAGTAAATTTAGCATATTACTATATAATTATATATAAAGACTACTAAAAACAAGTAGTAAATTAAAGAAAGTAATAAAGTATTTAAATGTACTATAGTAATAAGTAAGTAGTTACTTATAGTATTCTTTATTATATAAGATACTATTATAAGTAGTTACTTATACTAGCTAAGTAATTTATAAAATAAGTATATTAAGCACTTTAGGCTTACTTGTACTAGTGTTTCTTTAGTAACTTAATTTAAAGAGGTATAGTAAAGCTTAGCTAGGCGTAAGAGGTGTACTTTATTATCTTTAAAGCGTTATTTAAGCTTTATTATTATTATATAAGAATTATTATAATAAGTACATAATAATATAGTATAATTCTTATATAGGTCTCTTTTAAGTACTATTATTATTACTACTTTATAGTAGTTTTATAGTATATTTATATAGACGTAAAGGGTATAAAAGAATAGTAGCTTTAATTTAATAGTTTTATATAGGCTACTACTATATATTAAACCTAGATTATTAGTTTAAAACTTTATGTTAGCATAACAGGTAAGCTAGTCTCTTAGATAGAGAAAATCTAGCTTAAGAGAATATAAGAGAGTATATCTCTTATATAAAGATATATCCTATAGAAGCAAGAATATAGGATAGAAGAGATAGAGAAATAGATAATATAAAGATATAAGGATATATAATATAAAGAGAGTATAATAGTTAGTCTTATTGTTATTTTACTAACTGTTTACTTACTTAGAGAGAGAAGGAAAAAGGGAACTAGAAAACAGAAATAACTCTAGCCCTTATATAGACATACCCAGCTTACTAGAATACTCCGTACTTACGTAAGCTGCTTATAAATTAACTCTTAGTTACGTAAGTTAATAACCTTAAGTAAATAACCCTAACTTAAAGTAATAAGCTTCTTTAATCTTTAGTTAATTACGTAATGAGGCATGCTTACGTAATTAGTATATATATTAATCCAATAGGTTAGTAGATTATAAATATATATATCTTATATATAGGTAACCTCTATAATAGAGGAAATATAGGATAAAGAAGTATAAAATACTAGAGATATTTTTACTTCTAACACTTTATTAAGTCTATTCATTACTTTAGTGTTAGGCTATTTTACTTACTTATTACTATAGTAAGTATAATAGACGTAGTATATATTACTACTTATAAAAGCTATAGTTAGACTTAGGCTTTATAAATTACTACTATTACTTAGGGTTTATATAGTAATAAAAGTAAAAGAGGTATAAATAATAAGTTATTATATAAAGTTACTTAGGTTATTACTAGTAATTTACTAGTAGCTTATTTAGCTTTATATACTATAATAATATCCTTAATAAATAATACTACTATACTAGTAATATCCTTATAAAAGTCTTTATTTAGTAATAAGTTTTAAAATCCTCTAAACTTTTATATAGTAATTATAATTATTTTCTAATCTTATATAATACATAACTTATCTTATATTACCTTATAAATTAATAACATAATTTTTAAACTTTTTTAATTAGTTAACTTATACTTTATACTTTATAAAGTAGGTATAAAGTTTCTTAGTTACTTTATATAGTAGTAAAGTAAAATTACTTTTTGTTACAGGACAATGTTAACCAGGCCACAGGGAATCTACCTACAGGCAGCCAGTAGCAGCTGGCTGTACAAGCTATAAGGTTAGCAAAGTGTCTTAGGAAGTAGGGGGTATTTAGTAGGCAAAAGCCTGGTAAATTGCAGGAGAATAGTTCTCTAAGATTCAGCTTCTATATAATATAAGACCTATTATTTAACACTTCTTCTAGTATTATAACAGTCTATTACACTTTTAGACTAATCTTTAAAGTTATATTACGCCTTTTATTAGAGAATTCTATATAAATAGTTATAGTGCTTATATATAGTAATATTAGATATAGTAATAGTAGCTAGTTATAAGGTGTATTAGCTAAAAGCCTAGATTAGAGAAGAAGATAAAGGTTAAATTAATAGATTAATTAATTAATTAATAGGTAGGGGTATCTATAGATATAGAATTTAACTTAGCTACTTTAGCTAGCTGGACAGGCTAAAGGGTAATATAGTCTAGCCGGCTAACGTCTTGCTAATTAGCTGGTAATTAACTAATCTATAGGCATCCTGCCCCTTAGCCTAGGGATATTATTATAATTACCCCCCTTCCTAGAAGGTCTAGTCCCTAGGCCGTACGCCTAGATAGATAGGATTTAAACCTAAAAGTAGGATTTAAACCTAAAGGTAGGATTTAAACCTAATAGTTAGGTGTTAATAACCCTTATTACTATATAATTAGTAGCTAGTTAGTAGACTTATAAGGCCCTTATCTACTTATTAGTAGGATTTAATTAGATAGGATTTAAACCTAATAGTTAGGTGTTAATAACCCTTATTACTATATAATTAGTAGCTAGTTAGACTTATAAGGCCCTTATTTACTTATTAGTAGGATTTAATAGTATTCTTTATTAGATATATTAACGTTATAGTAACTAGCTCTTATTTTAGCCCTAACTTAGGCTACTATTACTAACTATTACTTACTTTAGTAGATAGCCTTAGTATACCCCTTCTTATAGTAATATATATATATAGCCTTACTATAGTACTTTTTAGCACTATAGCCTACTTTACTATACTTACTATAAGTAGTAGCTAGCTTAGCTTTATTAAGCTAAGGCCTCTTTACTAATAGCTTACTAAGTAGTAATTAAATAGAGCTCTTTATAGAGGTCTAGCTAGAAACCTAGTTAGCCTAGAGCTCCTATAGTCTCTTAGTAGTAAGGGTAACGTCCCTTAGCCTCTAGGTAGAGTGCTTCTACTAGATTAGTGCCTGTTATAACCCTAGTTATAAGCAGTAAAAAAACAAGAAGGCTAGAGGCTAATTCTCCTCCTAGTTAAAGCCTAAGGCCTAATAGATTACTAACTATTTAGTAAAAAATTATAGTAGTAATTAATCTGCCTGTTGTTAGGCTTTATATAGCTAGCTATAAAGATAACGCTCTTAGAGCTCTAGATTAATATATAATTAGTAAATAAATACTTTAAAGGTAGCCTAAAGCCTTACCTCCTTACTACCCTTAGTAGCTTAATAATTTCTTTACTATATTTAGAGCGTTAGGGTTACCTTTATAAGAGCCTATTTAATATAGTAGCCTTTAGATACTATTAGCTAAAGCTAATTACCTACCTTAATAGCTACTAGCTAATCTGCTACTTACTTTAGCGTACTGTCTTCCTAAAGGGTGCTATAGGCGTACGCTAGAGGGCGCTTATATTACTTCTTAGCTAGTAGATAGGCTAGGCGGTTAGTAAGTAGTTATAAAAGGGCTATATTTTACTTCTAAATAGTCTATATTAGCTTAATAACAGATAGAGTAAATAAAGGTAGCTTAGGTTTAATTTAGTAAGTAGTTACTAAAAAGCGTGTTAATTATAATAGTTAAGATTATAATAATTTATTATCTATTTCTAGCCTAATCCCTCTTAGAGGTAGAAGTTAAATAATGTAAGGGGTTGGCCTGGTTACCCTTTATAAGGCCATGTGTGGTGCATTTCAGGCACTTGGTGCCTGTAATGCCAGAATGGTCTATTGACAGGCGTGGCACACCACCCATACCTTTACAAATAATTATAAGGTGTATTAGCTAAGAGCCTAGATTAGGGAAGAAGATAGAGGTTAAATTAATAGATTAATTAATTAATTAATAGGTAGGGGTATCTATAGATATAGAATTTAACTTAGCTACTTTAGCTGGCTAGCTAGGCTAAAGGGTAATATAGTCCGGCCGGCTGACGTCTTGCTAATTAGCTAGCGATTAACTAATCTATAGGTATCCCGCCCCTTAGCCTAGGGATATTGTTACACTAGTACGTTACTTTACTTAGTAACTATAAAGTCTTATAGTAGCTTTATAACATAGTCTTTTTACTATTATATAGTAATAACGTATTCTTTAAGGCCTTTAGGGATCTTATAGACGCTTTAGATTACCTTTACTTATTTAATAGCGTTAAGTAGTACCTTATATTTAAGGTAATTTCTTCTTTTCTTTTAGTCTTTAATAGCGCTATAGGTATTACTTACTATCTTATTATAGTTACTTATCTTAATTACTTACTTATAAGTTATAAAGACTATTATATTAGTAATATAAAGTAACTTAATAAAGAAAAGAAGTATAAAAAAAGTTAATAAGCTTTATAAGCTTATAATAAAACAGTAAATAGTAAATAATTACTAATTATTAGTAAATAAGTATAGAAAGTAAGGTATTTTTTATAGTTAAGAATAACTTCTTAATTAGTAATAAAGTTAATTACTTAAGTAAATAATATAGATCTATATTACTTTTTATAAGTTAAGAAAATAAGTTACTTAGTAGTATAAATTAACATATAATAAGTATATAGTATAACCTTTATTATAAAGATATTTATAGTAGCGTTTTTTAGTAGAGCCTACTTTAGGCCTTTATAAATAATTAATAGTAAAAGATATATCTTTTTATATTTACCTTACTAATTTATAGTTTCGTATAGTAGTAGTTACTATAAAAGTTAACTACTAATTAGTATTAGTTATTATTAAGGTAGTAATATAGTTAACAATATATATTAATAGGTAGTAATAAGTAAAATAGCGTAAAAATTAGTTCTCTAATTATACATAAGAGGAAAACAATTATAGTATTATATAGCAAATTTACTATATAATATACCTATAGATCTAGTAGATTTTATAGTAAATTAGCTATAGTTATTATAGCTATCTTATTAGCATTAGCCTATACTACTAATATCTAGGCAATAGTTAATATTATAACAGTAAAAATAGTATTAAGTAAAAGACTTAATAATAAGTATAGTTGGGGTTTAATTATAATAGTTATTCTAATTTACTTCTTTTAATCCTTAAGTCCTATAGAGTTTTCCTCTTTTTATATTCTTTTAGTAACTAGTTTATCTAGTCCTGGCCCTACTCTAGTGCTCCCCTAGGGCCCCGCTCTAGGCACCTGACACTGGAGTAGGTCTTGGGGTGCAGTATGTCTCGGGCTCTTGCGTTAGCTTTAAGATTGTCAAGAATTCCGTTGTGCCTTGCTAAGTAACATTCTTAGCTAGGGACAAGATGGGTTGCTATTAAGAAAGATAGCTGTTAGTAGAAGCGTCTAAGAGGTTCGTTCAACTCCCGCTCTCCACCACCCCACCTTAACAAAATACCCTCTCTCTACGATCAAACCCTTAACGAAGATTTAGGATCCAGGCGAGAAGAATTGTCGAGCAGATCTGATAGAGAGGCATCAGTTAATCTCATGTCACCCCTCTGCGGCCCACAGACGCCCGCAAGCACTGCTGGACCACGCGGCCATGGGCGTTGTGCCGGCTGGGTGGCTGCGATGCCTGTGCAGCATGATACACCAGCTTCAGTTGTCTTATTCAGTAGGTATCTCAACTCAAGTGAAATGGTTGAAGTTACTGCTTCTTTGCATGGTCCCAGCCTAAATACCTCTACACTAGGGATTGGCATGGCCTGATGCGTCACTCAACATCCGTCTCCACCCAGAATGTGAGGATTTGTTCATTCTTGCAGAACTGCCCAGTCCACCGGATGCTGCCCCAGTTGGCGTCGTCCTTGACTTCTGCAATCGCGTCAGGCGTGACCGCGATGCCGACCGCGAAACACTTGGCCGGCCTAAACTCGGGCTTGAGCGTCCGTTGAAGTTTGCCAGCATCGTCGATGACCTGCTGCACGATCCATTTCGAGTTGGTACTCGCGCTGCCACGCTGGCACTTGAGCTCGATGACGTTGCGGACGCCGGAAGCCTCGTTCACCAGCACAAGATCCGATCGCGCCAGGCTGCCTTCGTAGACGCCATCCTCGCGCGTGACGCCCAGACCCGAATATTTGGCCTTTATCACGTTGGCGATCTCAACTTGGGCCCAGCCCTCCCAGCCGCCCTTCTCAAAGTAGCCATTGCTGATGGTGTTGCCAACGCGGCCGTCTCTTGCGCCGCCGTCGTTGTTGATCCAGTGGTAGAGGACATCTTTGATGTCCGTCAAGTTCGCCATTTCCATGAACAACTCGAATCAAGAAGATATAGATTATGATATAAAGTAGATGGCGATGCTGCCTGCTATGCGATTGGGTCCGGCTCAGCAGGCTTTTCTATGTGGATTCGCGTGGCACAAAGGCATTAGAAAAGTATTAACATATCGGCACTGCCTGTTGATGTATACCTATTTCCGATCACATATAATACCTCACTTGAGGTTCAGCTGGGCGGCCTCCCTCTGAACCAGGCCTCCACAATTATTAACGATTGGTTCGTCTTCAAGTCTCACCCGCAGCTCGTAAACACTAGCTGGTTATCCAGGTTCATTCTCAGTCAATGATTTCTCAAACCGGCTGCTACTGTTACCTATGCTACTATAGTTCAGCTGCTAGGAGATGGCACATGGATGGGTGCCGAAATGTACTAGAGCGCTATGCACCAAACACCAGTAATGGAATCATAATTGACATATCACTTGAGGGTACTAAGTAAGCTCCCAGCTGAATATACTTGGAGTAGTAAGGATCAGCAGTCGGGCGTGATTGTGACCGGCTGTATCCACAGCGTATACGCCGTTGTTGGCGTCGATTGGCTCTCTCTCCATGTTGCTATTTTGAGGTAGCGTTGTGGCTGGCTGGGAGAACTTACATAGAATGTGCCCATGTGACGCGGATGTGTACGTCTGGCAGCGGTCACTGTGTGACTGATCGGTATGATTCCGACCACAGGAGCGATTTTCCATACCTTCTAATTAGCAACCGGAAGGGGGCAAGGAACCATCTGCATCACTACCCAAGTGCAACATTTCAATAGTAAAACGGCTGTAAGGGGGTTTGAATGGTGCGGAAACTGAGCGACGACTACAAATGGCCCAAGTGACAGAGTCGATCTCGACGCGGGTATTAGGCGGGGAAGGCTTACGTGAGGATACCCCTAGGGGAGACCGGACGTACCTGATCCAGATGAAGAACCAGGCTTGCAGGACATCGCCCGTGTTCAAGAGAGGGTTTAAAGTAATGGTCAATCGTAGTAACATGTTCTAAGAAAAGCCAGAGAGGTGAGTATCTTTCAAGGGAAACCATGGCCAAAAAATGTATAAAAATAAAGAATAAAAATAAAAAAGGAAACCCAAACTGAGAGCTGGCGCAAGGTTTCTTAGGCCGCAGTGACAGTGTCATGGTCAGAGTTGCAGGTCTGTCTCAAACCGCTTGGAAAGGTCAATCGCCTGCTTTTTCATTTTTGAGATTTGGCATCAGAAGCGCAAATATAGGTTTCGCTAATCACCCTCAACGTCGCCCATAGCAAATAATTAAGCCAAAGGCGAAGACGCATGCACCGCATTCTGCAGAGCTCAACAAGGCCGGTAGACCAACTCCGCGGTCAACGAAAATGAAAGGCTGCCAGGCAGATCACAGTATTGCCTTCTGGCAATCTATATAAACTTGCATATGGGGCAAACATAGCACATACGACCATACCCACTGGAGAACTCGGGATCCCGTCCGCTCTCCCATAGATAAGCTAGTGAGGGCCGGATTAGTAGTTGGGTCGGTGACGACCAGCGAATACCTGGTGTTGTATGTTATTTTGTTTTTTTTGTCCCCCTACCGCCCTGTAACCCATTTCCACATTCTAGAAGATCATTTAGGGACTTATTGTCAATCATTAGAGGTAAAAGTAAATTACTATTTAGGTATACACTATCTTTAAGACTAACTTAAGTATTTACAACTGTTGACTATTACTTTAATTACTCTACTTTACTATAATAAAACACATCTCTTTCCACCGAGGACAACAACAACACCACGTAAAACAGCATCACTCAAAGCACGTCCACCTAATCAATCAAACTCTCCACCTTGACAACTCTAGTCTGCGTCACTAATTCTATATATCACAACGCCTATCACTGTTCAACAACAAGGTACTCGAGACCTCGGGCCTCCTAAGGCAATACAGAACACATATGCGACATAACTCCATCACAGCAACGAAACGACTGACACCAGCTGGACGCTTTATCAAGACAAACCACCATCGCAGACCCTGTCTGCCCTGTAAAATAGATCACAGATCGCCTCTAGCGCAAACCTGACAACCTCCGTTCGTTCAACCATCACGGGTACCGGCGCTTCAGGCACAGGGTTCCAGTCTCCGTCCAAAAAGTAATGATAACACAACAGCTCCCGCTTTCGAGTCAACCGGTGACGGGTGTATCACACCGCTAGTACAACCTGAATAACGCGCTCTGCCGTCGGACCTCCCGGCGACACTCTACTCACAACGCGTTCTGCCACGATGGACGAACCCCTCTTGGGGTTATCATGCTCTTCCTCCAAGTACGACTGGAACATGGATAACGACGGCCAAGCGTCTCGCCAACTCTGCTCATCCTGTGGCGGCCACCACATCAAAGGTTCATACTGCCGAGTCCGTTTCTCCTCCGAATGCTCCCTGCACGACCTCCGGAAGCAACACCACCAATCAGTTGCTTCACACTTACAGCTCCGCGTACACTCTACGCCTGACTCCGACACAGGTCCCCGTGCTTGAATCACTGGCTGCTCCGCATCCACCTGCCCCGCGTCTCCGAGCCCGTGGCACCATAAATGACTTGTCGCTGCGCTCCCCCGGTCGTATGCACGCCTCTTCGTTGCGGCTGCCTAAAGCCTGCTCCGGTAATCCTTCTGAGCATAGTGACGAAGTCACGTGGCTTGGTACTCTGGGACACCCCATACACTACAAATTATAAGAGCCTGCGAAGGTCTTGAGACTCCAAAGTTTAGCACTGTGGTTGCCGGATCAGGTCAGCGGGCCAACGACGTTGTCACTCCGTATCTTTCTCACAGCATGAACACCAACCTCCCTATCCTGATGGTAAAATCGGGTTACAGGGCGGAGGCCTGTGACACCAGAACAAAGTGCAGGTGTTTGTGCTGTTACGAGATAGATCATAGTGATGCCAAATTCAGGTAAACAGAGAGACATGGTGGCAATTAGTCACCCACCCGGAAGCGAACGGAGGGGGTGGACCGGAAGACGGAGCAAATATTGAGATTCTCTCTAGGCAAAGTTGACTCGGCGCTGACTAATTGTTGTAGGTTTCAATGACCGTTTGGATAAATTACAGACGATATTTCCGTCATGTCTTCAATAACCTATGGCGGTGAGCGCCACTCCAAAAGTTGGCAGTTCTGTCACAATTCAGAAGAAATATGCCGAGCTTATCCCATTGAGTGCGAAGTAACCCCACACACCTCAGACCAATAAGACTACAGCAACCCAGGCCAACTATCCAATAGCTGTCGGTAATCATTTGCAGAGACCCATATTTGGGTTATGTGAGGGTCACTTCGCACTCAATAGATGCTCTACCAAGGGCCTCCCTGGCATTACAGTATTAAGCTCCGGCGCCTGTGCATGAGGTGTGGCTTAGTCTTCATGTGCAGTGGCTTTGATGGCTGGGCGATGTGTGGACCAGCAAATCGATTGGACAGGGGGTTTTCGTGGCTGAGACACTAGAGTGCGGGGGCCTGGCGCGCTTTAGGGGACAACAAAGCCTCAACTACAATACAACTACAACAAGCAACATCACCACCGACGTTACCATAGGCAAAGCATTGGTCACTATCACACATCAATCCGAACAAAAGATCGATCTAGGGGAATCAAACATGTCTTGTGCCGAGACGGAACTTAAAGCTGCGCAGCAAGCTCGCGCTGCTCACGCTCGCACCCGCATCGCAGCCGCCAAGGCCAAACGCGACAAGCTCAAGGCCGCGAAGCAGGCCCGCGCTGCTCATGCTCGTAGTGTTAAGAAGCAAAGTCCGTGTTCCTTTTTTTCCCCCTCTTATCGGTCTTTGACTAATCCAGAACACAGATGCGAAGGCTTGATGCGCTGCGGATCCACCGGGCTGAATCGATCCCGAGGAGATAAATGGAATATGAATCGCCTTTTGCCGCGGTGATGAGGGGTGCTGATAAGAGCCCGCTTCGAGAGACAAAATAAGTTGGGAAATACAACGTAGGGCCTATTCAAAATTGAAATACTCTCAATGAAGAGGAAGGCTTTGATGGGAACTAATGCCGATGCCACTGTTGAGTTTCAACATGCCGTGATCAAGTCATGGAACACGATGTCGGAGTTTCGCCCCCCAGTGCGGCCCAAGGTGAAAACAAACGAGAAATGTCTACACCATGCTGTGATAACTCCCACTTGTCTGCTACTGGAAATGAAATCCGGCTGGTTCGATCAATGTGAAGACTCAGGGAGTACGCCTACTCATCAGAGGGAGTACACCACCTCATCGGCACTTGTCCAATTACATATTGAAGCCTGCCAGATGACGATGCAGTGATGATGCTTTCTTTTATCAAAGAAAATCTCTCTTCGTTATGACCAGAAACATATGTCATGCACCGCAGAGATGCTCACGACCAACCCGGCTGGAGGATATAGTGTGCCAGGAAGAGCAGCCCTAATACTTTTTACGCTTCTTTACTTGGCGTTGAAGTCAAATATTCTTAGGTATTACCTACACTTAGCTCTATTGTAAGGTTCTCACTACCTTCTCTGTCTTCGTAGCCGCCGCCTTTGTTTCTGTCTTTTGACCGTGACCAATACGAAACGTGACTCAAGTGACCTGCAGCGACATATGCAATCTACCGATCTTCAGCTATGTCGCCGGACATGTTTGTCCTGGCTCCTTATACCAAAGTAAGAATCCAACTGGTCTAGAAGAAACAACATTGGATTATAAAAAAGTTCGAATCGACAGTTTGCGTAGCTCAATGTTGCTTGTCTTCAACTTTTAGCGTTTTGCATATCTTCTTAAACTGTGTGAAGGACGATTTGTACAGGTTCCCCCATGAGCAAGTCTCAAAATTCCTGCTGCAGCGGTAAAAGAAAACTCTAGCCAGCGGGGTCGCTAGAAAACTACAAAGTTGTGAATTGGTTTCTTGCAGATATGCGGCCTAGATTTCAGAACTGGCGAAAGGCATGGTCTGATGTATGAGACCAGTCGTTAGACCAGGTGCATTTGATGAGAAAACAGTCCATATGACCTGCGACACACATGCATCGATTCCCTAGGCCCTCTGCAAGCGAGTTTGCGGTTAGAGTTGCAATAGTGCCCCAGAGACAACACAATTCCGCTTTCAACGATTCTTTCGGTGAGATGGGAGGACGCTTGAGATCTATTGTTTGCCTTTTTGTCAAGGCCTAGAGGGGGGGGGTAATCCCCTCCTCCCCTACAAAACTGGAACTGGGTTATTTCTCACGGAGACCTTTGATCTAAACCAGTCATTATCTGGGATAACTTGATGCAACACGTTGAAGTGGGCGCACAAGTCTTGCCGTTGAAGGTTATTTGCATGATGACCTACAGGCCGGGTCTGCGGGTTGGGCAACGTCTGAGTTGACTGTGTTCCCGAGAGCTGGAGGTTGTTGGCTTGATGTGTTTCAAGAAGACAGATGAACCAAGAGATGTCAGCTCCATGGTGCCAAGTATATATTTGTATACTACATCGTCAAGTGTACGCCGCAGTGAATATCTGCATTATAGGCCATATGAGAGGAAATATGCAACTGTGCATAGCAACCTTGAAAGTTGTTTGAATCATATCGTTATTAGGTTGATGTAACACATTTAACGTAGTCTAGGTACATGCTCTTAGGCACATCCGATAAAGCCAGGTAAGGTGCCACGCGACCTGATGCCTGGAACGGTGCAACCGGTGTTGGAGGGGACGAAGTTCTGAATGTTACGTCCTGTTGGAAACTCGGGGATATCGTCGCACCCGGTCCCTATGCTAGCGTCAAAGCCGCTGCACTGCAAGACTTTAGATACATACGCTCTTCGAGTTTTATGAGCACACTAGCTTACGCAGAAAGAGTTTAAGCCGAAGCTCAGGCAGAAATCGGAAGTATCATTTGTGCCGCCATTACAGCAGCGTTCGCCAGTGGCAGGGGTGTTAGAATCCGAGGGGCGGGCGGCAACCAGGCCTGCCAGAAGAGCTAGAGGGGCGAAAATGACCGTGGAGGCGTGCATTATGGCGGTATGCAAGAACAGGATATCAAAAGAAAGAACTTGAAATGAATGTGTAACCGGCACACGTAAAGACAGAAGGTTGAGGCTAATAAGAATGAGCTGACAGTTAACACCTGATGGTGAAGAGGACTACACTTTATACATTCCTCATCGAGCTTTACTAGACTTGATGTTATAGGGAGAACTAGTAGCTGCGTACAGTAGTAAACTAGCCCGTATTGAGGTTGGCTGGTTTTGCGTTACCCCTTATTTTTATCCCCTAGTTTCGTATTGTTACATATATATTGTTATGACGTGCACGTGCCATATAAAGAACTCCCTAGCTAGGTCTTTGAAAAGGTTGTAATGTGGATCAAGGGGTCGTAATATAGGGCTCCTATTGCTTGAGCTTTGATTTGTTAAGAGCTAACATGTTGATGGGCTGGGGCCTGAGCAACGGTTTGGGGATGGTGGGAGACAGCCTGGGTCAATAGTGATGGAAAAGTATGCACAAGTGACACATGGTTCTTGGTCCTGAAAAAAGTATACAAGCAGTCCCTCCGGCGAGTACAGTATAGTCGACAGTTCTCATCAGTTCACCTGGATGCGTATTACACAGAGGCTTGATTGATCGAACTTAAATTATTGCCGAGATGCGTGATACTCGCCGAGTCTCCAAACGAAGATACGTGGTTTGAGGCCAAGCGAGGTAGCGCAAAAGGAGGCCTTAGATGCTACAATTATCAACTTTGACCTTTAACCCTACAGCAGTATTGATGCTCCAACATCCATGTATACCAGTACTAGGTACCAATCAACAATTGTCGCCCACATTTGCCATGAATTAATAAGTGAGCAGATTAAACAGATAGTAAGTCAGCCCACCACCTAGCTTTTTGGTAATGTTTTTCTTGTTCAGATTCTTTATCCTTCATAATGTGTTAATTACGGAGTACAGTCACGAACGTATTCTGAAACCACCTGATACAGTAGTGGGAACTGCAGGTGTGGTTATGACTCGGGGGTTCTTGGACACTTGTTTTGGCCTCGGGTACGGAGTACTCTGTATAGCTAAACCAAAGTCACTAAGTCTAGTAAAGCGACGTGAGCCAAAACTAACAGAAAAGTAAAGAATTACGGTAAATTGTCGTGAAGTTCCAGTAACCTTATGAAGCACAAAACATGGATAATTTTCAACCCACACCCCTATCCCTATTCTCAGGTCATTATGAGTTCTAGACCACTTGGCTGGCTATGCCCCCGTATTAGTACAACCTGCGCCTAGTTTCTCACCTTGCACCGATTCTCATTATCGCACTTCCTATTTTGCTTACAATGCTTCTATCAAACCGCATTCAAGTTTTGCCTTCTGCGGCATAGGCGTTCTCAAGAGTGGAATGCCATGAGATGATGAATGGTGCTATAATGCTCCGATTCTCACGTCACTGGGGCGGCTCTCATTACTCTTCCCAGTAACGCGACCATTCTGTTGGCCAGAAATAATATATAAGACGAGCGGTGGGGGGCGGTATATGGTAAGCAAACGATGTGTGTTGAGATTTGAGGGCCAGTCGACGCATCTGAATACACGACAAGGCACACGCGCTCAAAGAGGCGACGCCGATGGCCCTCTAGAACGACAGGCATTCGCCTCGTTGGTGCACAGGTGCCATTTCATACCCCTCCTCGGTGCAGAACCCGCAAAAAGCCCCCTTGCACGTGGGGCACCGCACCCACGAGGTGCCCTCGGCGCCCTCGAGAGCCTCGCCGCAATTGACGCAGACCATGGTTGGCTCGTCCAGGAGCTGGTACAGGTCGTCCCGGAACATGGCGGAGGCGGGCCCGAACAGGGCACGAACCGCCTCGTAGTTGGCGAGGGACTTGTCGAGGGGGGGTAGCCACCGGATCGTCTTTTTGCCAGCGCTGGCGCCGGTGATGCACAGCGTGGCAGCCTGGCCCCGTTCGATCAGGATGAAGGCCCCCATTCCCATGACAGAGGTCGTTTTGGCTGGCGGAGTCATGTCCGCCAGGATCCTCCGCAGGTTCTCCCCGATCCGCGTGGCGCGGCGCGGCCAGTCCTCCTTCATCGCGGCACGCACAATGGCCCACGACTGAAGCAAGACGTACGAGTTGATGGGTTCCGAGAAGGTCGAGTCGAGGCGATACGTCACCTTGCGCATGGTCTCGCTTGTATGTCCAAGGCTGGTGGTCATCACGCCGTCTGTGTACGCTGCGATGCCACAAGCCCGAAGTCCCTTGCCAAACAGCACGAAAGAGGGGCGGTATGCCGAGTAGGTGGGGTGATGGTGGGCAAAGGGGGCGCCGCAGCGAACAGCCGTCTGAGCTTCGTCGACGACGAGGTACAATCCGGCCGAGTGACATGCCTGGGCCAGGTTTTCCCACTCGTCTTTGGTCAACAGCCGACCCGTCGAGGACGCGACGATCTCGACAATGACGGCAACGGTGCCTTCTGCCCTGAGCTTCGAAAGGGTCTGCTTGAGGCGGGGGAGGGAGCGTAATTGGGCCAGTGTCAGCACAGTGGGCGCCTGACCGGACGACGTTTCCCTTATAAAGGGCGCGGCGGCTGTCACAGCCTTTCAAGACAGTCATGAGTGAGCAAGCAAGGTAGGAGGATTTGAATCGCAGAGGGACGAATGGCTCACCAGAACTCCGCGGCCGGCGCCGTAGGATCCGTTGAAAACGGCAACGCCGCAATCATGAATCTGCTTGGCCGACAACTTCTCGGTCTTCTTTAGACAGTTCGACTCGAGCTCAAGCGCGAGGATGGCAGAGACAATGATGTGGGGGGTTACATCGGAAATGTGGGCGTGGAAGGAGAGCGGAATCGCGTCACGAAAGAATGTACTGCCGTTATCATTAGACTACGAAATTGTTTCCAAGCAGTGACCGAATGCATTGGTCTAGTATCTCCCACGGTTCGTTGGGCAAGCCGGCGGTTTTGTATCCTATCCAATCGAGGGCGTCGCCCGTCACCAGGATGCCCCAGCAAAGATTTGCGGCCAGGAGAGAATGGCAGCAGGGCCAGAACATGACAGGTCGGGGAAGAATAAGGCTCACCTGAAATCATCCCGGTATGCGCGCAAAACGGTCTTTGTTTCTTGGACGGCTGCGTTCGGATTCGACTCCCATTTCTGAGCAATAGGCCAGAGTGTGCGGTCAGACATCAAGGTGGCCCTCCGAGAAAGGATGTTTCCAAACGAGGCGTTCCAGTCCGTGGTCGGTAGTAAATCCTTCTCGAACATGGCTATGATGTTCTTCATGGTGAAGACGTTGGTGACGGGATAGTCGGGCTGACACTTCTTCCAATGGTTGCGCCAGGTAATGACGGTGGGCTCTTTGCCGGCCGCTAGTGACTGCTTACATGCCGGGCACTCTCGAGGCAGGCCGAGGGGGCGGCCGTTCGAGTCCAAACCCAGGCAGAAGCGTTCATGGAGCAGATGTTCACCACGCCAATCTTTGGAAAACATCCGAGGCGGACTGATAACTGAAGGGCCATCCTGGTTACAGTGTTTACACGCCCACTCCTTCATGACGCGGATGGGTCAATCGGTTTGACACAACGGCCTGAGATTGGACGGGACGGAGGGGGCGGGCAGCGCAACGCATCTGGAAAAGGGTGTTGGTGTTGGTGTTGGTGCTGTTGGTGAAGACGGGAGTCCAACTAGTCAATAAGAGAGAACGTGTGACGATACGCCTTGATTACATAACACCCTATCCCACCTGGTGCCAGGTGGGACATGTGCTGACACAGACAAATGTGTTCCGCTAGGCCCATTCTCCCCCTTGACAAACGCGTCTCCGCCAGATTATCCATCATGAACAGACGCGTGCGCGCTCCAGAACGCGCCCCTGAGGTGACACCCACTTTCGACCTCGGCGCACAAGATAGTAGTCAATTATGAAGACGGTAAGTCAGCCAAGATTGCAAAATCGAGAGTCCCGTTGCTCAAAGGCCCTGGGGCGCGCTAACATAGAGGCTCCCTTGGGCAGCAACCGCACCCGCCTGTTGATAAAGAGCCGGCTCCAAAAGTACCAGCCGTACGACGCGCTTTAGTTTCCGATGATCTCCCCGATTTCCCGGGGATGGTCATCTCCGGCCATGCACGACTCAACGACGGTGAGACGGTTTTGAAGCTCACGCTAGGTAACGACAAAGTCGACAACGACGAAAGAGCATTTCTCGCTTGGGTCCCGGAACACACGCTGCAGGCCAAGGATCCTGAGGCAGTGTACCAGTACTGGGAGAGTCTTCCGGGTGGTAGGGACTACCAGCTGGGCTACGTACATCAATGGGCTGCGAACCGTCGTCTGGGTCGCCACGAGCAGCACAACGTTAAGTGGGAGATCTTCAGAGTTTCGAAATTCAGAGTCCGCAAAAGAGAGACGGAGCTGCTAGTCCACTGGCAAGGATACCGAGAAGAAGAGTCTAGCTGGGTTCTTGAACGGGATATCGACCAGCAATCACCTGAAGCTGTTACTTCCTTTTGGAAAGAGCACATCAAATCGGCCAAAGTGGCACCTCGGAAGAGGACACGACGACGATGACCATGCCCCTATCGGTCACGCAGTTCAGTATGGATACAGTTTTGGTCCCCCACATTCACGGTCACAAAACCACCAGGGGAGGAGTTGGGTTCTATTACTCTTGAGCGTCACCGGGCACAGTGCTTCCTTAGTGAGCGTTTTGTAATTAGTTGCATGGTGCAGCTTTCCTTTTGTTGCCTGTCCAGGCGAAGGCGGTAATAGTGGAATAGCTCACCACTATCCCGACAGCATAGCGCTATAGATGACCAAGCTTTTAGAGTCGTTGGTGGAAATGGGCACATGATTAGACGTCTGTGCCATCCAGTGATGACATAACTGATTGTCTACATCGTGCGCTGTACTTTTGCTACAGCCATCCTAAACTCAATGTAAGGGTCACCCCCGAGATGATTCTTCGTGGAGCACCACCATAGCGGTTATTGCAGCGCTCGATCGGGGGGCATTAGAAGCAGAAACGCCATCCCTCGTAGCTCGGTCAAGGGTACATCTTGACTGGTGTACTTCAAGATGGCGCGCGCGAAAGGGAAGTAGGTAATTAGGGCAGACGCAAGAAACAACGGCAAACGCAAAGCAGACGAGATGGCAGGAAGGGACAGTGGGGTCACGAAGGCGAAGCAAAGGAGAAGATGCAAGAAGAAAGGCGAGTGACGCTGCAGAGACTGAAAGCTAAAACATTCCTGTTTGCTATGGGATCGGCGTATAGAACAAGCGCAGTGGGAATGCTGTCGGGCAAAGCGTTGGCGGCGAAGGTGGCTAGCATTGCAAGAATGTTGTAGAACTGCATATTGATCTAGAGCGAGTGGCAGAAAGCCTGATGAACAGAATACTGAGAAAAATATTATCAAAATGGGGAAGAAGCGAACGACGGCCATGATGGTTGGGCAAAACTCAAGTCAGACAGAAAGAAATGTCATCTCTATATTTCCTAATCTACGATATAATTATTTCTATTCAGGTATATTCATCGGCATGATCGGCAAGCAGTATTGGATATGAAAAAGAAAAAGTAGCCCTCCTATTTCCTAGATTTTATAATTAATGAAACAAAACAAGTCCTCTGTGGTTCTTGGTAACTGCTTTAGTTATGGTTGTTTTACCCTGAGGTTTAAGTGAGTTAAGAAAGAACTTGGGTCTAGGTATTGGTGAAGCCGAAAATGAACTTGATTGCATTTTGTGACAGAATGCTGATGTACTGTCATACCACTTTGCCCTCAGAGACACTGCGCTTTCCTCCAGCTCATACTGCGCAGTGTAGCAGACGGTAATGCTGAACAATGTTCCAATAATACCCCTCAACCCATCATCATGATGTTGATACATGCACCATTCCACGGCCCAAAGATGGAGCATGCCTTGATCCACCTCCTGCATCTTACTACGTCCATCGTTGCCTACCTCTACCAAGTACACATCTTGACTGAGCTGGCCGGTTTAGGTCTTCTAAAAGGCCACCCTTGAATCCCGCCGGAGAAGAGGATAGGGTAAGTGGGGGTGGCTGGTGGCTCTGTTGGATTGTATATAATTACACCTTGTGGCTTGCGGGGCACGTCTTGCGCTTGTGCTTCTAGACTGGCACTGATAGAGATGCCTGCGTCGACACACACTGAACACTGCAGTACTACCTAACGAAATGTTGAAGAGCGGACCTATTGATACCTTGAAGCTACTTCATAGTGCAACCAAAGACGTCGTGTCTCAACCACCTACCAACCGTAGCTTCTAATTGTCATACATACTGCTATGCAAAAATTCTCTCTGCAGGGCAAGTGATCCGATGCCCGCTAGAACGGTGGGGGTGGGGGGTTTGGGGCGCTGTCCCTATGTTTGCTACTCGGACGTTATTTCCGCTGAACCTTATGTATATTCGGCTCCCCAAAGAATGTGTTGTCTACCGTCATCACTCGCATCTGATGCCAATACGGTTTCAAGCCGTATACATACGCCGCCACATCCCCGGCCAGAATAGCTCTGCAACCCCGTTGGGGGATTCCGTCAAGTACAGATGAAGCCATTTTGGCAGGTAGAAGTTAAGGCATAAGCGATATCCTCCCTGTCGAATTTTGGTGTGGCCTCTGCGTTGCTCTTATTGCGAAACTCACCCCATGATTGTTGGTGCCAACTCGTTTCAGCATTCTTACGGCTCATTCCATTTACTGATGTCAACTAGTTATATATAAACATCATTTTCTTCCTTCTGGATTTGTCTCGTTCTTGCATAAGTATTCTTCAATGCCCTACTGTGGGCTTTAAAATTGTAACAGTTGTTGACTAGCAAATACGTGTAATTGCGTTCGACATGGACTTCCTCAAGACAGACACTCTACTCCTCGGAGGCGCCCTTCTTTGCGTCGCACTCGTTACGGTGTGTATCACTCGCTAGGCGCAACTAGCCAATATGGGCCAAACTGACTAGGTGAAAAGCAGTATGTCTACGCCGGCATCACAAATCCGCTTTCACATATCCCAGGTCCATGGTACACCCGGTTCACCACGATGGCCTCCGTCTATAAAACCATCATGGCGTGCCATCCTGTTTGGATCCACGAGCTACATGCGAAATACGGCCCAGTGGTGCGATACAGCCCACACCAGGTCGATGTCTCTGACCCGCCTGGATGCCAACACATCATCGGCGCCAAGACCGGCTTCCTCAAGTCGCCTTGGTACTCCCAACTCGTTACGGACTCCTCAAGCGTCTTCAACGAGATCAATCCAGACATTCATCGCAAGTATAGACGACTTTTGTCAAATCCCATGTCTGAGACTGGCCTGAAGACATTCTTGCCCCGGATTGACAGCAAAGTGCGACTTGCTATCTCGCGCATCGAGGAAGAGAACAAAGTTCGCGGGGCGGCCGACGTTGCCAAGTGGTTCATGTTTCTCTCGTTTGACGTCATTGGTGATCTTACCTTTGGTGAGTCGTTTGGGAATCTAGAGAGAGGCGAGGTATGTCAACATTGAGCCATTGCTTTATTGCAAAACAACACGCTGACTGTGGTCTCATTTAGAAAAACCAATCCGTCAATGATTTTATCAGCTTAGGCTTTGTTTCTAGCCTTCGCACTACGTTCCCAATAATTGCCTTCCTGTCGCTCTATCTCCCTATCCCGGTCTTCAAGGAAGCCACAACCATTCAGTATCGAACTTTCGACTACACCCAAGACGCACTAGACCGCCACGCCAAGCGGATTGAGGAGACTGGCTCTGATTCACACCCAAGCGTCTTCTCAAAGGTGTACAATGCAGGGCAGGAAGAAACATGGACGCCGATTGAGATCCGCGACAACGCTCAGGTCTTTATTGTAGGCGGCAGCGACACCACCGCTAACTCTATGATTTACCTTGTCTGGGCTGTTTGCAAGTACCCCAACATCAAAGCTAAGCTCTTAAAGGAGCTGGACGGCCTCCCCGATGATTATACCTACGACGATCTGAGGGAGCTGAAGTACCTAAATTGGGTTGTCAACGAAACACTGCGGCTCTATACAGCTCTACCATGTGGCCTCCCGCGGATAGTCCCTGCCAGTGGTGCTGAGTTTGCTGGAAGGTTTATCCCTAGTGGCTTCACAGTCACAACACAAGCCTATAGTCTCCATCGGAATGAGAATGCTTTCCCTGACCCATACCGCTTCTACCCGGAGAGGTGGGAGCACACTACGCAGTTGATGAAGGACTGCACTATGCCATTTGGAGGAGGTTCTAGAAGTAAGCCCGCCTGCCATTTTGCCCTTTTCACCCTTTTTTCTTCTTCTTCAAGGTTACTAATACTTCAAAGCCTGCCTGGGTCGACACTTGGGGCGAATCGAGCTCCGCCTAATCACTGCAAGGTTCTTCAAGGCTTTCCCGAAGGCCACAGTATCTGATATAGAGGGGATGTGTGACAAGGATATGGAGCCCTCCCTATACTTCCTTATGGTCCCCAGTGGACATCGTTGCTTAATTAACTTGGATGGGTAACACCACTCTTGTACATTACAAAGATGGACGGCTGGTCTTGCTGGCATGCCCCGACGGGAAGCATGGCATAGCGAAAGGCGGCAGGTGTTTCGAGACTGCATTGGCGAAATACAGCTGACGAGGCTGGCGACATTCTATCAGCCTGGATGAGAGACAGACATGCGTCGCTTGCTTTATTCGGAAAGGGCTTGCGATCATGTCGGTAAGCCAAGGTGAGCCAAGGCGCCTTGCGAACGGTATTATACATATCAAGACAGACTAGAGTCGGGCCGGATGTTCTCCAGCCCTTTCGCCTCCAAGCTTGACGACCCGTACCGCCAAGTTTTGATACCGCTCTGATGTCTTCTCATGCAAACTTTAACAGGCGCCCATCTTGTCGAGGAGTACTGCCTGCTCCTTGACCGAGTTCAGATAGTTCTCCAGACTTTGGAGAGTGCCCAGCAGGCTCGTCACGCTCGCTTCCGCCTCCTCCGCCTCCGCCAACCTCTCGACGACAGCGGCCTCGGCGTCCTTTACTTCTTGCTCCGCCGCCACTCTCGCTTCTTGGAGCGCCGTCTTTCTTTCGATCTGTAGCGCCTTTTGCATCTTGATGGCCGCGTGCAGGCTGGTGAGAAGCACCTTCGGGGTCTCGCTGACGTCCTGGAGGCCCGGCGTCCCCCGCGATGACATCTTTGACGAGATTCGCTTTGCGGGGGTACGGGGGATTTGTCTCCTCTGGTCTCCTAGGTTCTCCTCGCCTGTGGCATCGAGGATGGATGAGTATCGCTCGCCGAACGCGGTGATTTCCGCGAGAGCTTCGTCGTACTCCCCCACCTGGCCGGATTCCTCCTCCTCGGCCACCAAGTCATTTAGTGAGCCGCGGGTCCGCTCGGCACGCCGTCGCGCCTGCGTGTGGTTGTGCCGGTATAGCTGAATCTGTGTCCTCTTGACGTCTACCTCGAACCTCAGTTTCTGCACCTCGCCCTCGAGGTCTGCTATCTCGTACTCTCGTTCGTTCTTGAGGCGCGCAAACACGTTTTCGACACGTGGGTTTGCGGTTTTCGGCCGTGGGATTTCCCGGGACAAGGTAGCGTCCGCCGTGGTCGTGTCGGTCTCGTCCTCAAATGGCACAAACACGGTATCTACATAAGAGTTCGGGGTTTTCGGAGCCGATGAGATGGCGGTTTGCGGTCGTGGGGTATCCTGGACTGAGACCGTGTCCACCATCTTCACATCGGTGTCGTTGCTCCCATTCGTCATGTCGCCGTTCGCCCCGTCGTCGCTCATGCCTCCATTCGCCGTGCCTTCGTTCGCCCCATCGTCGCTCGCCATGTCGTTTTCAGTCACATCAGCGCCCGCAATCTCGTTATTCGCGCTGTCGTTCGCGGCGTCATTGGTCGTCGTGTCGTCGTTGGCGAGTTCGTCGGCATCGCCTGTCTCGGGGGTCGGCCTTGGGCTCGGGCCGTCTCGTGGAGGAATGGCAACTTCCTTTCTCGACTGGGGTGATGGGTTCTCGGGCGAGTTCGGCTCCACCACTATCGTGTCGGTGTGTTTGCCGTGGTCCGCCGTGGGGCCGTGACGATATGTCACTGGGGGTACCCGCATCGGGCGATGGGTACGTGGAAGGATCGGCACAAAAGGGGGTTTGGAATCGGCCGCGGTGCGTGCAAGAAGCTGGAGAGGATAATCGTCTCGGGCCGTACGACCAGGTGGGCGACCCAGTGTGAAGGGGGTGGATAGGTCCGGGCTTCGGGAACGCAACGGCGGCCGGGCATCTACCTGGTCCGGAGATTGTGATCGTACTCTCTTGCGCCTCGTAGAGCGAGTGGAAACGGGAGCGACAGTGATAGGGTCCAGCTGTTCGTCCTTGCAACGCGCGTCAGAACCAGTCAGTCTGGCCGCACGGGGGCGACAATCAGGAAAGGAAGCAAGCAAATAGACGACTGACCTCGTCGAGCAGCTCGGGTCGCGGGTTCTCCTTCTGCTGGGCGTTGACGACGTGGAGGACGTCGATATCGCAGAGGTGTTTCCGCTGCGCGGTTCTGTTCCTGGCGGGATCGTTGAGGCGGGATGCGAGCTCTTGTCTCAGTAACTCGCGGGCCTCTTGGAGGGAGACCAGGCGGCTCAGGGCCAAGAGACGTTTACGCAGCTGCTGGCTCCACGTCCTGGGCGACAGGTTCCGGCCCAAGATGGCCTCGAGACTGTCGACCTGCCATGTCGCCAGGATTCTTTCGTCTACGGAGTGCATGTGGATGAGGCCGAGACGGACAATGAGGTCCCTGTCGGGATGGATGCGATAATGTTGCGAATACTCCGTTCCTAGGAAACTACCGAGTAAAGCAGGATCGCGGACGCGGTCGAGGCACCCCTTACGTAAGACACCCTGCCGGTCGGACAGAACGTGTGGTTTGGTCAGGTCCTAGGTGGACCCACTTTTCCTTTCTAGCCATGGCCAGGTCATGTAAACCCCCCTATGGTCACCTTAAGTTCTTAACTATCCGTACGTCCATGGCAGTCTGATCACGGTCACGTTCAAACTGACCAATAATGGAGGGGTGATTCTGATCAGTTTGGCTGTGGCGTCTGTGGCGTCCGTGGGTGCAGCAGATACAACTTTGCCTTTTGCACTTGACAAGGGTTGTTTGGAGCTTGGGCCGGTCCGGGTGGAGATAATGCTCAATGTTATGACGCGCCGTGATGGAGCTGCCATCCCTGAGCATTAAAGGATGTGAGAAAGTTGACAACGATTGGATTTCTTGACAAGGCCTCAAGAGTTCGTCAATTCATTGCTTCGTATCATCAGTTTCTCTCGCTTGGTGTCTCAATCAGGTTTGTACATGGGTAGGTACGTGGTGGTTTACTGCTACGGGCTGCCATCGCAAGTCATAGGGTTCACGAAGTCACGGCAAGCCATTAGTCGGATATGCACACCAACACCACCAAACATCCGCTGCTAATTTTGGAGTCAGTGGCTGATTAGAGACCCACGTGTGACATGTGGGCTTTATTCTGTCTTGTTCTGGCCCCATGATTGAGAGGGGGGCAGATGCGCCTCTTTACTATATTTGCGCCATCAGTCAGGACTAGCTATCGTCAATGACAATGTTCTTAGTTGCACTACGTCTGGATGACAGGCTTGTCCGGTTCGATATCGCAAGGACAAGGTGAGATTGATAGCCTATGTTTCTGTGACATACCACAGCCAAGGGAGACAGAGAGCATATTCCTCACAATCTGCCCTCCGCAGCCCTGATGGCTCTCTTGATGCAAACCTACTCTTGTTTTCCGCTGCCAGGTGCTCAAATCATTAACGCACCGAGGATTTTGTCTGCCTACCACCTTCGCAGACCCCTTCAAATAGATAGCCTTCAACTCCATTCCTAATACTGGTATTCCGCATCGCGACCGAGAGTGATGCGGTCATCTATGGGAAAGAGATGTTTGCGTCCACTGTTTAGAGACCACTGCTGTGGGATCATTTTGCTGTTCCCAAAAAAACGACACCATCTGGGGCGCTTGCTGCTTGAGGTCGCGTTCCGCGATCCAGCTGGACTCCTCTTCCCTGTACCCTTGCCAGTGAACCAGCATTTCCATCTCCCGGTTGCGGATTCTGCATTCGTTTATCTTGAATATCTCCCAAGGGATACCGTGCTGCTTGTTGAGGCCTGCAGCAATGTTTGCATTCCATTTTTGCACGTATCCGAGTTGATGGTCCCTGCCGCCCGGAAGATCCTCCCAATATTCATAGACCGCGTCAGCATCGAGGTACTGCAGCGTGTGTTCGGGGACCCATGCCACGAATGGCTCATCGTCGAGGTTGTTGCTCTGTCGCGTGAGCTTCAAGACCGTCTCGCCGTCGCGCATTCGTCCGTGACCAGCGATATACATCCCCACAACAAGGGGTATCACGTCCGAGACTTGGGAAGAGGGTACGATCTCGACTCTAGGAGCCTGCTCCTTGTGCGACGACTTGGGTTTCTGTTGACAAACGACACGTTAGCATAAAGCGCAATCAGGCTACAGCGAGGCATTGTTTTGAACTGAAAAGCGAAACCAAATTACCATTGCTGTGAGAGAGATTCCTATGTACTAGTCCGGTGGGATGGAGATGGCGCGTCGCGGAGACGCGTTCTGAAGCGCACCCGCAAGGGTTCGTGATTGTCCGTGGATGCATAAAAACGCGACGGCGGCCAAGCGTTTTGGTTCATCGTCGCGGGGGAAACGGTGCAACGGCGGAATCATTATGTAATCATCCCGCCCTGGATGACTAAGCAGGGCATTTCCACATATCACAGGTAAAGAACCAGACACTATAGAGAAGACAGCAATAGGTGACTATGGTGTGCTTGGATTACACAATTATAACATGTGTTTAAGAGTACCAGCCATCATATCCGGGTCGTTTGTCCTTGCATTGTTGTGTCCATGTGTGGCCCCGTGATATACGAGGGACCGCTTTGCCTTGGCCGCGTATCTCGGTATCCTGACTGGCAGCTATCACTGTGATAGACAGTAGGTGACGTTTTTGTTTGAGCGCCAGATGCATTGACGCAAGTGTACGCACAAATCGATGAGTTCGTGCCCATGGTACAGAAAGAAGATGAATCCTACGTAACCCTTACACCTGTTCTTGACTTGAGGAACTCCCGCAGCAATACAAAAAGGGTCGGAGCAGCTGCGATTCCCACAAATGCCACTGCCGTGATGTTCAAATAGAGGGATGTTCCATATCTTACATAACTTGCGTGTGAGGCAATAACATTGGGAATAAGTGCAGCGACAACAGGTGGGTAGCAGGCACATAATTTACCAATGTGCCATTCTTAGGCGTAATGAGACACAACTAGGCCTGTGGCCTTGTGTCTTGTTTCTAGATCTTCTGCCGGCTACGAGATTCATCTCAACTTACCAATTCGCGAGCGAACATCTCAACTGAGATCGTCCGGAAATGAGAGTCGAAACAATTTCCCCGTCGTCGTACACTGGTTTCCCGCCAAGTCAGTAGCGTCAAGGCGACACTAGTGTAGATGTAACAAACGGCTCCCGCCACGTACTAAGCTCCCTCGGACGGAGCGGCCTGCTTACCCCTAAACTAACATGACTAGCTGGATCCTTACAATGCTAATCTGCAATTAAAACCACAATTACGATCCTGTAGTTTCAGGCCATGTTCCTTTCCCCCCCCTGATTTTCGACAGAGTAGCACAATGCTTCCTGTGCCTGGCCCCTAATACGTGTTGTTCATCTTACTAAACAAAGCCATGGATCAAAAAGGCGTTTTTTTCCAATCAGCTACCACGATCTTCAATCTCGGGCCATGTCCTTAGTTGAAAGGCAAACTGTAGACGTGCCGGTTAAGCGTAGATAATGCTACACACTAAAGCCACTGCCGGAGAACGGAGGAATCCCAACAAACTAGTGATTAACCCCAATATTCATTGCCTGTAAGGTATAATAGACATGGAACCCGGTAGGCAGTATCACTGGGAATAATCACTTCGAATCAAACAACGGCAGTCTCGAATTCGTCAACATGGTCCTCCTTAGCAAGTTGGCAGCCACTGTCGCTGTCTGCGTCCTTCCGGCCCTTGTCGGGGCTCAACGGTCACCACCCCCACCTCCGGGCCGCGGCCCCCCAGTCTGGGGCCCTCCACCCCGTAGTCCCCCGCCCCCAGGACCACCAGGTCGAGGACCACCAGCCCGAGGACCGCCGCCTCCAGGGCCTCCGCCTCCAGGGCCTCCGCATCCGGGGCCACTGGGCCAGGCAGCGTCAGTCGCGACATCGGGGAACCCTGCATCGCGACCCACGACTTCGCAGGTATCTGCCCGAGTCTCGATACGACCTACGTCTACAAGTGCAGTACAAAGGCCTACCACAACCACTTCAACCTCCTCCCGCCCCTCCGCCGCAGCTGTATCGTCGTCCACATCCAGCAGGCAGGCACAAGTGTCCCCATCGCCATCCACACCGTATGCGATTACGGGTCTGAAGACGGGCGTAGACAGCTCGTCTGGTCAGCGGCCGCTGCGCCAGAACATCAATGACCTTCAGGCTTCCGGTGCACAATGGTAGGAACCTGCCACATTTTCACACAATGCAGTCATGGTAGGCTTACAACATTACAGGGATCTGTACATACTGGGCCTTGCTGCAATGCAAAACGATGCTCCGGAGAATGACATGTTATCGTACTTTCAGATCAGCGGTATGTGCACTACCAAAACATAGTCGTTGTTCGGAACTAGACTGACCAGGTTCTTAGGCATCCACGGGCGACCCTACATCCCTTGGAACGGCGTCCAGGCGGTATCGGGTGGTTCCGGCGGCGGCTACTGCCCTCACGGTGTTAGTATACTCGCCGTTTACAACAATGCTCGTAATACTAACACATACGGCCTCTCAGAACGTTCAGTTTCCTATGTGGCATCGACCATACGTTGCTTTATTTGAGGTACGCACCTGTTCAACAGGCAATCTAGACAGGGCTTCTAGCTAAAATCAGCGCAGCAAGTCCTTGGCAGCCACATCCAGGCCATCGCCGCCAACTATAGCGGCAGTCGCGCGGAAGAGTACAAGACAGCAGCCGATAACTGGAGACATCCTTACTGGGACTGGGCGGCCGACGGCGGTGCCCAGCTTCCCTCGATCGCAACGCAGGCAACCATCACCGTTAACGGGCCTGGCGGTCAAGTTAACATGGCAAACCCATTACTGGGATACAAATGGCAAAGGTTCCCCTTGAACACGGCCTCCAGCTACTTTCCAACGAGTGGCGACCGTAACTGCTGGGGTTTCCCCGTGACGACGCGGTGGCCGGACTCGAACGGGAACAACCGGCCAACCTTGGCCAACAGAGAGCTTAGCCAGGATGATTTGAAGGCGAATACGGTATGTGTGAAGCGCTGCACCAAATTGGTGGTATAACAGCTGTAAGGAACCGAATTTGTCACTGATGCCCCCTCCCAGTATAATGTCTTTACCACCGCCACAGACTACGAGACGATGGCCAGCACGGGGAGCTCTGGAAACAGCTTCGAGGACGTACACAACTCGGTGCATTCAGCAATCTACGCGGTTATGGCTTACATAGAATATTCTGCCTTTGATCCGCTCTTGTAGGTTCCCCTCACAAAGTGACATGGTAGATGTCTTTCCCAGACTGACACGCGTGGCGCCACCCAGCATGTTGCACCATACCAATGTCGACCGCCTCATCGCCATGTGGCAGGCTATACACTACAATGACAAGACGCAGACCCAAACCTTACCATCCGGAGCTCTCTTTGCCACGGCAGCCAACACGCCAATAACCGCAGACAGTCCTCTCAAGCCCTTCTACCGCGACACGTCTGGCAACTTTCACACAGGCAGAACGGCCTCTGAAATCAAGAACTTTGGCTACTCGTATCCCGAGATCATTGACTGGAACCAAAGCCAGGACGCCCTAGCCCGCCAGGTGACAGTGTCAGTCAACCGGCTGTACGGCCCGAGCAGCACAAGCAGGAAGGTTCGCCGCAAGCATCGCCGTTCCAGCTGCAACTCCCAAAGAAATCAAGCAGGCACCTATGCACCGCCGGCCACATTCCAGCCTGATGCCCCGCACAAGAAGTACTCGGCCTTGGTCGATCTGGAGCGCAGCGAGCTGCCGTTGCCTTGCAGTGTCTCCGTCTACGTGGACGGCGAGTTCGCCGGGAAGATAAGCGTCATGAGCATGCCGGCATCAGGAATGATGCATAGTGCTGTGTCGCTCAACACGGCATTGGAAAAGCTGGGCAAGAGTATGGCCATCCCAGAACCCCAGGGAAACAACAGCAGTTCTACAACAGACAGTACAACGGTGCAACAGCCAGCGGTTTCTTCTGACGACAAAGAGATCATTCAGAAGCAACTGTCCGTCGTTATACAGAGCGTGAGTACAATTGAATCCTAGAGGTGTTGTGAACTATTGAATTCTAACCTATGATAACAGATAAATGGAACCATTGTCCCAGTTTCCTCAGCGCCCTCCCTCAAGATGAAAGTCGAGCTACAGCATGTTGCGCCGCCCCTATCTGAGGACAGCTTGCCAACCCTAACTCCTATCACTACGGGTCCTCTGGCTAAGCCTGTAGACTATAGTGCGTAGTAGTGACATATTGTTAGAAGGTGGGGTGGTTGTAAACGTTATATAGATAATATGTTTTCTTTTAGTCAACTAATCACTATATAATGTAATCGAGAGATAGCATCTAATTAACATTCTCGACTTTGTTCCCTTTCTGTTATCATTATCTAGGGAGATGCCTGTTACCCTGACTGAGCATATAGGGATGGCGGAAATGCAATAACTACTGTGACATTGATTCCTGCCTTCTTATGACTCCCACCAGGTATCCCCTGCATCCATCCAAATCATGACCTAGCGCGCCTGAAGTCTTTAAGGTTGAGTATCTGACCTCGTATTATCCATCCGAGATTGTATTGTAGGCTTCCAACTGCCTGGATTGTCCAAGTTATCATCAAAGCTTGAATTTTGCGTACTATTTGTTAGTGTCCAAAATATCCAAAAGCCACAATTATTGATCGCTTTGTTCTCAAAAAAGCCGTAATGATAAAACCCTAGCAAAAATCACATCACTCCTTTACTTTAAACAAAGCTGCCTTCTCTTATCTATCCAATTGTCTACATCGTCCCGTTTAACTACTGTCAATTCCACCAGTTCAACCAAAGTTGTCGCTTACGTGCGCCAGGCCGAGCACATGCCATGACCCAATGCCGAGAATGGCCTAGGACAATATCGTAGCCTCTAGGCACAAGCCTTCGCGACATTATTAGCAACAGATATGCCAAAGATGGCAGCAAGGGCATGGTCGTGTAAGTCACGAGGAATAGAGTGGAAAGTAACCACCCGGTATGCAACGTTACAGGCAGAATATTCAACGATTATTGCAACACCGATGCAATGACCTAACGTTTGACTAAATGAATGGAATCAAATATTTCACTATATGCCGGGTGCCACAAGAAATAGTCTGGCTATGTTTACCATGGCTCATGCGCCGCTTCGAAAATAAATGGTATGGTTTTCGGCACACGAGGTGCAAGGATTCGATTCTCATCAAGCTGGAGTTGAGACCTAAACTCACTTCTATCGTGACAACATTACTTGAGATTAGAAAGTATATCTACACAACGGGACGTTTTCAAAACCTTGTCAACCTTCTGCTTCGCTGAAAACCTATTCTAGATATCTAGGCGGAGTGGTTAATTTGGAACAAAATTGACCCTGCGCGAACTTTGAAGCCGTGTGGGTGCGAAGCCATGGTGGAGTAAGAATCTAACGGCTTTAGAAATGTATTTAAAACAGATGGTGTGGCTAGTATTTCTCATGATGTCGCTTTGAACAACCTACGCGAGGACGCTACAGACAATATCGGGTATCAATGTCTTGCCATAACGACTCCATTCTTATTAACAAATTCCTCATATATCCCGGTTGAACCAGGCATACCAATTGCATTTTCTATTATAAACAATATCCACTTGCAGATACTGAACCACAGGTTACGTCGTGCCACATATTATTCAGTCACTGCGTTTGAAGTTGAAGAGTTCTTATGTGACACTCTTGACGGCGGAAGCATCATCCCAGCCGTGGGGTAATGATGAAGACTAGTGAATTTGTGTAGAGCTGGATACTAGACATTAGAAACGTTAACATCAATATAGTATTAGAATCCTTTATTTATCAGAGAATTAGATCATTACTATGCTGGCATTGCCTTCCACACTGATTCTAGTCTAGGTAAATAAACGCATATACGTGTAGTTGCCTGTCTTATACATACTAGTCACCGGACACTTATTTTCCACTAGGACCAGCCACTGCGTCATTCATGAGATCTCATTCAGGACATGAACCTAGTGCCATTGTTGAACTGCGCCCTAAATTCGATAGGGTCCCTGCGGTGGAAGGCGTGTCGTGTCCTGCGCTGCTGCCGGTTTCTACGACGACTGGCTCCTTTCGATCGCTGAACGACCTCTTAACTCTCCACATTAGTCAGTGCCATTCCGGATGTTCGGCATTTCTAGGTCAGGGAGGCGCTTAAACATGGCATAGACTGACGTAAGCGCTGAAAAAGCGCCTTTCTAGTGCGGTTGGGGATCTCCGTCGCCGTCGCGAGCTGTCTTAGCGCGGATCAGTCGGCAACGAAATGCAATAGACGGCCGTTGTTGTCGTTGTGAGTTAATCGTGCTTTATTCAAGAAGCACATTGTTCCGGTTCCCTTAGCATGATAATCATGACTCTTGGACTAAGAATATAGAACGACTTTTAATCCGAAGCCCAATTCGCCTTCCCCTGCATTAGCTCGCCTTTTCGCTTCACATAAACACGGGACCGAAGTAGCTTTGCGGTTAATACGAAACATCTTTACGAGCACACACTATTCTTTGATATCCGATAGGCACATTAGCACAGTAATATTCACCTGCAGAAAGGTCACTTCGGACGAGACAGCAACCCGTAATACCCGACCTTCACCGAGCCTAACCCCAAGGATCGAGGAGATATTGCCGGTGGCCGAGTTTTCGGCACGGAGTGGCTGTCCTTTTGACGTCCGAGACCACAGAAAAGCACGATGGCTAGAGGATTGAATCAACAAACTAGACGGTGGTTCGATGAGTATATAGCTTATACATGCTTACACACTTCTTGGCATTCGTCACACAATCAAAGTCTACTCGTCCAAGACATTAGTCTACCAATACAAGTCATCTGACCGATCCACTATCGTTATTTGACTTGAATAGCCACCCAAGATGGTAGCCCTGCAGACTTCCAAGACCCTTGGGAGCTGGCTTCTGTTGACCCAAGCTGCCTTGTCTCAAGACAAAACCAATGGGTGCGCCACTTCCTCCCCCCTACACCCCTTTCCCCGCCTGTTGTGACGCAGGGCTCTGAATAACTCATCCGCATTGAACTGCGCTTACTCAATAATAGGAAATCTCCCCTGGGGACTATTGGGGCACCCAAGCTCCCGCCCTTCCTGACAAACAACCCGTTGCCCCAAGGCAAGCCGTGGGGACCGCTCACAGTCGATGGAACCAACCCGTACTCCACCTGGCCCAACACCGGCGTCACTCGTAACTACGACTTCACCATCAGCCGCGGGACAGTTGCTCCAGATGGGTATGAAAGATCAGTTCTGCTGGTTAACGGGGCGTTCCCGGGACCAACTATCGAAGCAAACTGGGGCGATTGGATCGAGGTTAAGGTGACCAACAATATCACCACCGGCACCCCTGAAGGTACTGCCCTTCACTGGCACGGGTTTCTCCAGAAGGGCACCCAGTATGAAGATGGCGTACCTGCAGTTTCAATGTGTCCTATTGCACCCGGACAGACGTACACCTACAGGTTCCAGGCTTCACTTTATGGCACCACTTGGTACCACTCTCACTACTCGTCTCAATATGCCGGCGGCGTGGTAGGGCCCATGGTCATTTATGGCCCTGGAAAGCTCTCCGCTGATATTGACCTCGGCCCGGTCATGCTCTCAGGTAGAAAAGTTCCCGCTGCTTGCTGACCCTTCCCTAACATTCTTTCCCCGTACGCCTATTATAACAGCCAGCTAATATCCATCAGATTGGTACCACGAACAATACTACGACCTGCTGGAGGAGATGTTGAAAGTCGGAGGAAGCGGCCTAGTCTTTTCGGTCAACAACCTTATTAACGGCAAAGGCAACTTCAACTGTTCTGATGTCACCCCTGGAGACAACACCAAGTGCACCAATGATGCCGGTCTCTCCAAGTTCGTATTCCAGACAGGCAAGACCCACCGTCTCCGCCTCATCAACTCTGGCGCCGAAGGTACACAGCGATTTTCTATTGATGACCACACTCTCACGGTTATCGCCAACGACTTTGTCCCAGTTGAACCCTACGATACAAAGGTCGTTACTCTTGGCGTCGGCCAGAGGACGGATATCCTCGTCAAGGCCAACGGAAACGCTAATAGTGCCTACTGGATGCGTAGCAACATCAGCAGCTGCAGCTCAACCAACCAGCCCTTCGGCCTTGCTGCCATCTACTATGACAAGGCCGACCAGTCAAAAGCCCCAACTAGCCAAGCGTGGGACGTCGCGGACCCTGGAACTTGTGTCAACGATGATCTCTCCCTCACTAAGCCCGTCTTTAAGATGGCGCCTGCCAACATCCCTGTTACCCGAAACCTCGAGATCAAGCTCTTCCGTAACGATTCTGGTATCATTCAATGGTCGCTGGGGGGTGAAGACTTCCGGGGCGATTATAACAACCCCACGCTCGAACAGGCCATCAAGGGTAACTTGACCTTTGACGCTCAGTGGAACGTCGACAACTATTCAAACAACGGCAGCATCCGTATAGTCATTAGCAACAACAGTCCTGCAGCGTAAGTCCATCCAACAAAGTCTCCTATGCAACTAACCAACCGCACCTTTTACTTCTCCCTTACCACGCTGCTTCTATGTAAATTAGACTGACGCGTCTCCGCCAGCCACCCGATGCATTTGCACGGATTTAACATGTATGTACTGGCTGAGGGCCCTGGGCTCACCTGGGACGGGACCATCACCGACGCCCAGAACCCGCAGCGCCGCGACGTCCAGCTGGTACGCGCCAACGGCCACATGGTCCTGCAGATCGACACCGCCGACAACCCGGGCGTGTGGCCGTTCCACTGCCACATCGCCTGGCACGCATCGGCTGGCCTGTTCTCCCAATTCCTAGTGCAGCCCGAGAAGGTGAAGCAAATCAAGCTCCCTCAAGCCAGCCTGGATACCTGCAACCAGTGGCAGGCCTGGACCCAGAGAAACATTGCCGACCAGATCGATAGTGGCTTGTAGAAGTCCGAGGGTCCACACAGATTAATGGGGATAGATATACGCACCAGATTGTTCCAATTATTATACATGTATATTGTAAGGGAAGAGTAGCTTTGTGAGAACGGGATATAGGTGCAAGTAAACCATAGAATGAGTTATATCAAGCAAGAGGCACTGTAGTGGCACCTCCTATCTTGTCTCTGTGTCGTTAAGTCTAACTTAACTTCTATTGCCAACTTTGGCACACGCTGCCTTACATCCACACATGTTTCGCCGTGACAGTACGTTATGTAACAGACCTATATACGGCATGGGATAATAGAAAACTGCTTTGGGAGAATGGTGTTGTCGGCTCCAAGGATACGCAAGACATCAAGGCATCTATTTGGATTGGCTGGCTTGATTCTTCAGGCGACAAAAGCCGAAGCACTATGTGTTCTCAAGGCCAAAATTGCCAACATACTCTCAATTCGCGACCCTACCACAAGCGAATGCCTCTTGCAAAAACAAAGAAACCATGCGTAAGGGCGCGACATACGTCTCTACAGTAGCCTCATCAGACTCGACTGTCGACAGCACCACCGACGATCCAAGCGCTGATGACATACACCGATAATCATTAACTCTTCGACCGATTCAGCAATATGAAAAAGAAAGACAGTTAGGATTATGCTTCCAGGGAACAACTAGCACCGCTCAAGAACGCTGGGGATGCCTGGGCCAACCCCCTCGAAACATGTGACGAGATTGAATCAGCTCTTGGGGGACGTCAATTATCTCGCAACGGTAATTTTGAACGTCCGCCAAGATCGGAACCGCTCGCAATCCTTGGTGCATGCTCAGATACCATTGACACCCGCCAGTGGCGACCTGGGGCATCTCAGCTGGCCTATTGGTGTGGCAGATGCTCCTGTTGGCCCACCCCCCACGAGTCTTTCTTTGAGCAACTTAACCGAAGCAAGTCAACAAGTCATATATGACATCCCTCAAGCTATCTACAGGGACTTTATGCTTCCGGAGGTCATATTGCTAGGTAGGATTAGCGTTGCTAAGTTTTTTGTTACTCTTTCTATTTGGCTTTAGCTAATAAACCCTTGAAGACAGTAGATTTACAGGCGAGCTGTCAATTACCATTATTTCTCCCAGTGTTCCTACCAAACCACTTAAGCCTTTATCTAAACCTTACAAGATAACTCTTCTCTTGCCTATCCTGTGCCATATGAAAATCACGGTTAGAATGGGGTCATAGGATTATGTACTTTCCTATAGTTCGCATGAGACAACGGATGTACCTGTAAGCGGCGTTCTGCGTCAACCAGTTGTGAATCAAGGAGTGCTGATGTATTTCAGTCAACTACTAGACTAGGAATAGTTGGGTTTCTCTAAACCGCTGGCGGTGCTGCGCTAGAAACATGGAATAAACTTTCCATTAAATATGTTAAACATGATAGAGATAGCCTCAGCAGTTCAGTTCCACTGCAATTCATATAATGCATATTGCCTCTAGAATTTGGTAAAGTGCTAACAGAATTTTATAATATACATGGTTGTTTCTTCCTGGATGTCCCCTACTGCTGAAACTCTGCCTATCTCCTTGTGTCCAAAGAGTAATTACTACCATAAACATAGCCGATCAATGCTCTAACCGCTTCTCATACTCAACTGAACCAACCCACTGGCCTTTCGACTTAAACATCTTCTCAACTGACCGCACCTCTTTAAAGCCTAACCTGGTTGCCAATTTTCTGCATCCCGCGTTCTTTGGGTCGCATTCGATCCCCAGGCTATTCAGCTTTGGAACAAGCGAAAGTAAACCCTGTACGGCCTCTGCGGCGTACCCATGCCCCTGTGCCGCAGGCAAGAACGAGAACCACAGGTCCCCATGTAGTTTCTCATGGCTGATACTCATGCCCACACGGCCGATGAACTGCTGTGAGTCCTTCAGCTCGACAATCAACTCCAACACCGCACGTGGGTTAGCATGTAGGCTATCGAGGGCTCTTTCTACGTATTTTGCTGCATCGGCTGCTGTCATGGGTTCATAAAGTTGATACTGAACAATTTCAGGTAGGGACTCTAAGCAGTGGATGTGTAAGGTGTCGTTTGGAGTGAAGTCGCGCAGACGGAGGCGCTCTGTCGTAAGATTGTCGACAAGAAAAGGTTCCATCTTGATTTCCGAGTGTAAACGGTTGACTTCGGTTTATATTTCGTTTGCTGCGAATGTTCCCTCTGCAGTAATTACGAAGCGGGTCCTCTGAGGACAAGAACGTGAGTGGTCGTCAGGATAGTGATTGAGAGCGCGGTGGGTGAATTATTATCTGGAAAGGTTAATGAAACAGTGAGCAAGAAGATTCATGCGGTAGAAAGGCGTCATTAGCAATAAATATATTCAATAACTGCCTGGAATATGATTGCACCGTCTGTGTGGCAGAAGACTATGTGAGTCACGCCGAGATCTGGCAAAAGGTGTAGAGGGGCTCATTTGTGTTGATTAGTCTTGTTCAGTGGACCAAACCCTGTCTAGGGACTCGATAAGCACACACTAGACTCCCCATCCATAGTGCCAAACCGCGAACACGGAGCGGACGAATTCGATCTACTCTGCGGATATAGTGTTAGGTTTTTATAGGTCTATCCGTAAAAGCCGAATCGTGTCTAAGTAGTATATCACAAACCGTGTATAATTATTGGACGGGACAAGATGCATCACACACGGCTTTTGCGATGATCTACCGGGAACCTGTTATCTTCTAGTTGTCGCTGTCACCTGTGGGACTCATAGGGATTCATGTCCATGTTTCCGTCATACACCATCATGTCATCAGATCCGTCACACCCGGATACGGCCTTACCGAAAGTGTAGCTCTTGTCCACTGTCTAGAAGACTGCTTCCTCGGCTTCCGAATACAAAGCTTAACGAAGGAGAAAGACTCGACATCATATTACCCCCCCCCGCAATCTCAGTCTTCAATTCAAAAAAGTTAAAGGCACGCCTTCATTTGCATCCATATTACGCCCGCACAACGCCTCCGCTGTACCATTCCTATACCCCTTTGTGCTAGAATTACAAAAACTCAATACGTTCAACTACAAGACAACATCTTTTTCAACGCTTGGACTTCTGAGCTTGGCCTGCGTGTCATCCGCTGCGGCTGCTTACATCACGGTAGGGGAGCTTCAACGGCCTCGGTATGTGCAGAGCGGCCTAACCTCGTCCCGCGTTCTTGTGCAAGGCCATGGCCCGGCAGTGGTAATTGTCCCTTTGTACCGCCGTGATGGCGGGACACAGCTATGACGTAAGTTGAAAAGAAGAAGGTTGAGAGTCGATTTGATGGGACTTCAAACCATGATCCTACCAAGGCATCTCGTCATCCTTACGCCTTACACGCCGCAACCCGCTGGAAATACCGATAATGTGCGTCGAGGTCGAGGTTAGTAAACTGGGTGCCGCTGTTACAATTCGTGTTATACGACCCCTGACAGACTAAGACCTCTTCAGGCGTGTAGTCGATCTTGTCGGCACCCCCCACCGAGAGCCAATATTCTGTGTCGACGTGGTAATAGCCAAACTGGTGACCCGGCAGTCGCGGCACCGGATCGTCCCAGTGGGTGACGCGGAACGTCTGGCCCGGCAGACCGTTGAAGAACTCAACGAAATCCTCGTTGCCGATGCGCGGAGACCCGTAGAGGTAAGTGTCGATAGGGATACCCATACTCTGGCGGAGTTGGGCCGCCGACAGCGTGGCCAGGGCCGCACCCAGACTGTGGCCCGTGGTGACGATGTTGTAGTCGGCATGAACGCTACGAAGTCCAGGGACGATCGCCATGACGGTCTGCTGGATGTCGGACCAGGAGTCCTGGAAGCCTTTGTGAACTTTGCAGCCGGAGCACAGAGGCGAGTCTACCAAGCCGACGTCGAGGCTGTTTGCCAATATGTCAGTTATAACATTGTCGTTGCAGAAGGTCAAGAGCAGGACACTAACTTTGTTATCCAGTCACCAACGTTGCTGCTGCCGTGGAAAGCGACTACGATCGTCTTTGCCGTGTTGTCGAGCGCGATGTAGCCCCCATCCTGCCCCTCGGTAATACTGCAGCAATGTATGTCAGTCCAACTGATGCAGCCGTGCTCGGACTGTTGGCGATGCGAGACGTGCTGACTTACTCCAGAGCCGTCACGATGTGGGTATCATGCGTTTGAATGAGGGGGCAGGCATCGTTAGTGCAGGAGATCGAGGTGCTGGTCTGGAGGGGGTCCGAGTTGCAGTAGGCCGCCGCCGTGTACTGGATGAAGGTGTGGAAGTTGTTCATCATGTCGGGTGTTACAGCACCCGAGATGGCGCCGCCGCTGGATGCTACAGAACGCATGGTCAGTGTACAGCACAGAGGTGGGGGTGGAGGGGTGCCGCGTGGCTTACAATGGCTCTGTCCCATATTGGCGGTTGATTCCGGATGACTGGCTGAACGAATGACTGGTTGAACGAGCGATTGGCCGAACGAGTGACTGGCCGAACGAGTGACTGGCTGAACGAGTGACTGGCTAAAAGAAGGAGCTGGTAAGTGACTACTTATGGGCGGGCTGAGAAGTCCAGGTAAGGATAATGGCTGCTCTCTCGACAACCTTGTGGGGTTCCAAGACGAAATACGACATTGCAACGTTGGGTGACAATGTTTCAATAGGCTAGTGCGTACATAGTATGCGTATCGCAAGGTTCACGCAGGTGAGTAATCATATTACCACGCAGTAGTCCAGGGTAGCCATGCGGGGGCTGGCTGACGCTCGGATCCGTTCTTCAATGATAGCTCTACCCGCGTTAGGATGAAAACCAGCCGCTTCTGTATACGCGCCACGTGGTGAGATGTCTCGTTGCTCGTTAAGCGCTCATTGGGCAAAGCAAGCCCAAAGCAAGCCCAAAGCAAGCCCAAAGCAAGCCGATCAACCTGCCATCTCATCTATGAGTATTAATTATGGATGGCATGATATTCTATCTTTGAGCATGAATTGTGGAGGGCACGCCGTTTTATCTACGTAGTATGGCTGGCATTGGCTAGTCAAGAGTACTCGCTAGTCAAGGGAGTGACCAGATAAGCTGATAATGTCCGCCCCTTGTCAACCCAGGAGTACCGTGCTCTTTACTAGTCCAAAGTAGGGTTAGTTGCTAGGGTGGGTTGGGACTTGGGTTGAGATCTTACTACTATTGGTTTGGTAATGGAATATGATAGGGTTCTAAGCACATCCACTAATAGTACTCCGTAGATGAGATCTATTACGCACGGTACTCTTGTGTTGACCGACGTGGGGGGCATTATCAGCTTCTCTGTAGATTCCTCCGTATGTATCCGTACTCCGTATATCCGTACTTGGCCACGACTCAAGCAATACTACGCAACGTGATCAATTGGCTCCACTGCGAAAAGTGTGGCTAGGGGTGCTGTTGCAAAAAGCATCAAGTCCAAACGCCTTTTCCTTGAAACTCACCAGGTTTTTTGTGCAACGCAGAAAGGGGCCCTTCTCCCCTCTTGTATCTGCCATGCCCTTTTCCATCTGGAGTGATCCAGCTCCCTTGCCTTCTTAATCGCCAGGGACACAATATGCTCTTATCACTACATACTTAAACTGTTAGTATGTGTTATTTCTGTCTACTAACTAGCAAGGTTTTGATTTGCATTAAAAGGACAAAACTAGTAAACTTATCCCGAGTTTACAAAATTGCAAAACCCTGAGGGATATTCTGAGCACCTTGAAACAATATGCTTCTGCTATCATGCACATTCATCATAGTATACTCGGCCATACATGGATCCTGGTTATTTCCGCACACTCTTACAGTAATAGCAGGCAAATTAGGCTTTATCTAAGCGGAACACAGGCCGCGCGCCTCTAGGCGCTCCCACCAGTCAAGCACAATCATTGAGTTTTTGTTGTCATATATATGAATTTCAACCATCAGCTGGCCGATAGGCAGCTCTTCACCGGTGGATGCAGGAAAGTCGCGGTGTAGACTGTCCAAAGCATCATATTTGGCTTCGTCGATGTCCATTTTGAGAATGTCACTATGTATCGTTTACATTAGTTTTGCAGTAGACAGAAGGATATAGGGGAACTTTTACATGTAATCATGGCCGTTCATTTCCATCAAGTCTGCAATACTGTAAAAAAGGGTGGTATCTGTCGTGCCAGCAATACCAATTTGCTTAAAGTGAGCTTGGTCATGGTGCTTACTGTCGACCTGTGATCCGAAGTCCTTAACTGAAAAATCATAGACCCATACAACACAATCGGTGCGGCTCGGCATTTCTTGTTCTTTAAGTAACAGGATATCAGTGTACCGCGCATTCGCTGCTTGATCAGACAGCATAACTACAGGGGAAATCGCACATGCTGCTTACCGAAGCTGGACTCGTCACGAACACCGAAAGAATACATGACGCATTCCCGGTCTTTAGCATAGTCCTCGCATTGGGACATGCCGCACACCCACTTGCCACCATCTCCCAGGCGGCCAATATGCTCAACACCCCAGTCATAAGATGCGGGCATGAAATCTCAAATGCTATATGGGTGTGCTCCATAACTTGACTAGTCGACAGCAGCGTACCTGTACGGCGGATCGTTCGTTAGCGATGTTGATTAAATCAGCATGCAAACAATGAACGGAACCTTCAAATCCTATTGGAAAGTGTTGTGAAGGGTTTGAGACGCGGATTGTCGTTTCAGGGGAACTTACTAGGGCATCTTGAAGACATCGTCCCAATCTGTAGCTATCATTTCATGGCGCTGGTTTACAGACTTGGCCCAGGTAGACTCTGAACGGGCCATGAATCTGGCCATCGTCTTTCGGCTACCATGCATGTTGACGAGGTTGCTGGCCATGGTGCTTGTCCATTCGCTGACGCTATGCACTGCCTGCCCGGAGCGCTTCAGTGGCCAGCGCAACTTCTTTCACGTTCGCGCCCTGCTTCTAGCTGTCGAACAATGGTATGAATACATTGAACGATTAACCTAATACATGCCTGAACATAGGAAACCCTAAGGAATACTCTTGTTGCAGCCAGTCTTATAGTCGCTCTCAACCCACAGCCTTAGGCTACAAAAGCGAAGAGTTCTTCTGTAGGGGGTAGAGTGTTATACAGTAGGCAATCTAGTAGACAGAGGGTTTGAAGAAAATACAAAGCATAATATCGCATAGAGAATGTGACATGATTGTATTATAGCATAATATAATATTATGATTCATATCCATATTATATTATCCCTTTGGGTGCCACTGGACCTCACATAACCTCCGACCAATAAGACTACAGCAATCCAGGCTAAGTATCTAATAGCTGTTCGTAATTACTTATAGAGACCTACTTTTGGGTTATGTGAGGTCCGGTAGCACTTAAAGGGATAAACAACCTACGTCTGAGGTGTAGTAGCAAAGGAAAGCAGTGGCCACCACAGCATAATCGTGTTTCCTATCCTTCACAGTCCACCCTTGTATTGCTAACAGTCTAACTGTCTAGGCAATCAGCAGCTGGCCTGTCACCAGCATTTCCATCGCGGTTCTACCCTTTAGGCCCTGATCTTCTCGTTGCCGATCGCCAAACGCCAATCGCCAGCAGTACTTCGCCACTAACTCTGCCACCAGCGTAACAGTTAATGATAATGTACTGCCGCAATAGGCTTTAGCGTACCTCTTACCGCCTACTGTATCTACAGCGTGTTGATCTATAGTGTTGTCTCTAGTATTAGACCCTGGCGACTAGTAGAGGTTTCTAGGATTCTAGGATGTGTGGTAGAAAGCTGACAATAAGCATAGTCTGTACCTAATCCGGTCTATCTCAGCCACTGACAAAGAGAGGAACATTCCATAATTCTAGCTCTAAGAAGCAAACGGATCCGGAAGCAAGATTACAGCCAAAAGAGGTTTAGCGGCCTGAGAACGTGTTCGGAAGGGCTTCTGGGCACTTTTATATACAGCTTACATCAGACTGGCGACTAGCGAATGGCGATTGGCAAAGAGAAGATCAGAGCCTAATAGCCTTGGTCTTGGTTCGGACTTTTCCCAGATTCAGCAGTCCTTACCCCGGAGAATGGGGTCTTGACGGTTTCTTCCCAGGACCCCTCGGATATAGAAAGACTAGTCTAGTGGAATGCATATTAACAAAGAGGAAGGTCTCAATGCCTCCTCTACCACTACCTAACACCTTACCTGTGACTAGGTAATACTCTCTTTTACTGCACGTTTTTACTCCCGTCTTTGCTCCTTATAATTCTCAAAATCCCCCCCTCTCAATGATTCTCTCAACGTAGTCCCTCTAAGTTTTTTGTGTACTTTCTTTTCCCCTCAGCCCCTTAGCAAGATGCTCTCACCAGTCATTGTGTCAATAACGCGATCAAGATCCCAACGCAAATATTGCACTATTCTCAACCAGGCGATCATCGCGAGTGTCATCATCACTTTCGTACTGAACTTCTACGGCTTCTCAATACGAGACCTTAGCACAGCACAAGCAGAGCAGAACGTGGGTATCCCGAGTAGCTACACTAGTGAAGGCTTGCTTGCGCCCGAACCAGGACAGGCTCTGTCTTCGGCGGGAGAGCTTAAAAAATCTCCTCAGTCAACCTTGGAGGAGAGCCGGTTACAAGGTAAGGAAACAGAAACCAGGCAAGGAGCGGACAGTTGAACTTGGGGTTTGGCTAACAAAGGCCTGCTGCTACCCAGAATGGTCCCGTCAAGAAATCACCGGCAACGACAACGGCGCCCATCTCGCTACGCTATGCAGTCAGGGGAATAGACCGTGGAATCCGAACATCATCATCGAGTGTCCCGTACTCGAGGGAGGCTTTGGTAATGTTCGCCTGACCATCTTGCAGTGTCTTCGTTACGTTATCGAGGCCAGAGGTATTCTCCTTTCCCACCATTATACTCTCCCTGTCAGAATAAACCACGTGCTAAAGTAATCTACGTTCTCATCCAGTATCCATGAAGCTGCCACAACTCGCTCGTCGAAGCGCCGACGATGTGATCGAACTTTCAAACAAGCGATCATGTCAAACTTGATTATATGATTGATGAATCGCGCTTCCTGAGGACTCTAGGAAAACACTGCCCCGACCTCGTCATACACCCAACGGAATATAAGGATGCACGGATCCGCACTCTCCCTAACATTTGCCCAGTCATTGATCTGCAACTCGAAAACTACAATGAGCCGGGGAAGCCTGCAACATATGCCGTACCTACAAAGCCCGAGCAATGGCCTCCGGCCCTTGATAAGTGGCTAGAATCATCAACAGAAGGGAAACCACCGTCGGCCGAGTCGCCGGTGAGTTTCGGAATTGTCTCCATCATGTTCGGCTGGCCGGTAGGGTATGACCCGCCCTTCATGGTGCGTCACTTCAGTGGGCTTGTACGTCCTCGCGACGAAATCAAGCTTCTGGCCGCCGCGGCTCTCCAGCGGATGCAGGACCAGTACAACGCGCATGTCGACTTCCGGACCAGCGAAGACCCGAGGGTCCGCGACAACGCCTTTATCGGCGTCCACCTGCGTGTTGAGAAGGACGCCACAGACTACCACTACCTCTCGTACGAGGATCAGCTCGCTTACCTCAAGCGACGGCTAAGGGGGCGCAATGGTAACGCCACGCATCCTCCCGACATGACTCTGCCGGACACGGAGAAGTCGGTGCTCTACGTCGCATGCGGCGACACCGACAGTATCGCCCGTCTCGCCAAGGATGTGGCGCCAATAACCGTCGTGACCAAGAACGACCTGCTGCCTGAGGACACCTTCGCCGGCGCATCGCTGCGCAACATGACCTGGGACCAGCAGGCGCTCGTGGACATGCTGATCCTGGAGCACTCGGGTTACTTCATCGGCGTCCGAGAGTCGACATTCTCGTGGCATCTGGCTTTGCAACGGGCGGCGGCTGTAAACTGGGTCACCGGCGGGTACCCTGGCAATTGCTGGTTAAACTCTAGCGACATAGATAGTGCCAACATAAGAAGCGGATGCAAGTTCATGCTACAAGACAACGAGGAGTGGCGCGACGATTTAAGTGCTGTGGTAAGCAACGGTCATCAGTGGGGAGGGCCTCACATGGAGATATCGGTTTGGCCCTAAGTTGGGTAGGGGGAGTCAAGGCATGGGAAGATAGATTATATAACATACACGTATAGCAAGTTGCGTACTTCCTACTACCCTCGTACTATTGAAACATATTAATTGAGCTATACTACATAATATTCTAAAGCTAGGACAGCTGTAAAGTATTAAGAGACATAGTTTACTAACTATAAGTTCTACACCAGGAAAGAGTACTTCTATGATATCTCTCTTATATATAGAATCAAAAGAACAAGGGCCAATCGGCGATGGCAACGCTAGAAGATAGGAACAACCACGCAATCAATTAAGGATTACCGCTGCCGTGTACATACTTTACTAGTAACGGCTTCTACCTTATTGCATGGTCGCCGGCCCTGCACCTCTGTAACGGCTTCTTGTCCTTGACAGCTACCTATATAGGGGCTGTGATTCAGTTATATGCTGGCGCCGTCTACCTTTAGCCTCCTCTATCTTCGCTTCGAGACTGCTTAACAAGGCTGTTACTAACAGAGCACACTTCTTGATTGTCTCCCCACATCCTGGTGTGCAAACTGTCTAACTACATCTTGATCCAAGTGGAGAATATGCCACGACACAAGCCTTGACGACTATTCCTCAAAAGCAAACTGCACATCATCCCAATCTAACTGAGCCTCGCTGATGAGAGTCCCCTGGTCCCGCGAGAACGCGTCGAGTAACGACATGAAGCTCCCCATGACCTCGCGCACGTCCCGAGGGCTGTACTGCGAGGACTGAAGCTTGAAGGTGAGCAGCGGGCTCTTGGAAGGGTCGTCCGACATCTCCAGCGTGATGTCATACGGCGTGCGGGACCGCGACGCCAGGACCCCCGCCATGTGCGCCTCGCCGAGGGCGCCGCTCTCGGCCTGACCCTGCTTGTAGTCGAAGACTGCCTGCATGAAGGCGTGCGGCTTCGCCGAGTCGACGCCCAGGCCCTCGAGGACGACGTGCATCGGCGCCCGCGAGTGCAGTACTGCGCCGCGCATGTGCTCCCTGGCCCGCGAGAGTGCCGACGCAAAGGTGTCGCCGGCCGTGTGGCCCAGCCGCAGCAGCAGCATGTTGAGGAAGAGACCCATGGTCGAGAGGTCGTCGAGGTCCGGCCGGTTGGCGTCCGCCACGCCGATGGCCATGTCCGCCCTGCCCGTGAGCCGCGCCAGGAGGACGTAGTACGAGGCGAGGTAGAACTGCATCGGCGTCGCCTTGGACCTGCGGCAGACGTTCCGGATGCGGGATGCCGTGGCCGGGCTCACGCGCGCCTTGAGGACGTGCTGGTCCCACGAGGGCGGGGGCTTGGGGTCTCCCGCGGCGGCCGGCGGAGAACCCGGCGGCAGAGACAGGACGGGGAGCGGCTCCGGGAGTGCCTCGTGCAGGGACTTCCAGTAGGCCAGGTCCGCGTCCATGCCGCCCTTCTCATAGGCCGCCCGCTGTCGGGCGGCGAAGTCGGCGTACTGGGGCGCCGGCGGCAGGTCGTTGTTGCCGTCGTATATCTGCGCGAGCTCCACGAAGAGGCGCTCGTAGGTCCAGCCGTCGCAGACAAGCTGGTTGTAGGCGATGATGACGATATGCTCGTCCGGCGCCCAGTAAAAGTCGACCAGTTTGAGTGTGTCCCCCGCCGCGAGGTCGTAGCTCTGGCCGTCGACGTCCTTGAACCCTTGCTCAGCGGCGGCCCTGTCAGCCACGGGGACAGCTCGGAACCTGATGCGGGGCGCGTCCATGATTATCTGCACGGTCTCGCCCGAGCTAGGGAAGCGGGTCTGGAAGATCTTGTGGCGCCTCAAAACGGCCTCGAAGGCCCAGGCCATGCGGTCCAGGTCTATGTAGCCCTTCATGTACATGCCGATGGTCGAGTTGAACCTGGTCGGGTCGGCCGACTGCCTCTGCATCTTCCAAGAGTACTCCTGGTTGAGGGACATGGACGCCTTGCGCTCGAATGGTAGTGTATCCCCCACTTTGTTCCCGGGAATGGCAGTCAAGGGCGGAGACGTGGAAACGGACGAGGGCTCGGTGTCTGACGAACGCGAGGATGCCGAGTCGTCGCTGCTGCTCTGGACGGCAACCGGCACTTTCAGGTCGGAGCAGTGGACCAACGGAGTAGCGCTGGGAGGTAGTCGTTCGGCGGCTTCCTCGGCCAGGTCATTGATGGAGGCTCCGCCCAGAATCTTTAGCACGGGCAGCTCGAGGTTGAGATTCTTAGAGAACCTATCATGACTGTTAGAGTGTGTTGCCTTGGGAGGTAAATCGTATCAAGGAGCGGGAGGGGGAGCATACCAGGTTCCAATCGTGACTGCGCTCAGCGAGTCGACCCCTTGGTCTATGAGAGGAGTATCCCGCTTCACGCCGTCTTCGTGGGTTATTTGCAGCGTGGCCCGGAGCTTTTCGGCCAAGCCGTCTGTATTCACCGGCAAATCAGTAAAACTTTCCCCTGTGATAAAAACAAAAAAGAAAAAGTAAAAGGGACCGCGTTTGCGAGAGCAATGGTCGGCACCGTTCGTACCTCCAACAATCTGGCAAACCTCGTCCACGGACTCGGCCTCCAGCAGGCGCTCCTTGACAGACACCAGAGTCGTGGCCCCGCCAGCGGCGCTCTCCCGCTTCTCTCTCAGTATGAAGTGACCTAGCCGGGGATCGTCGTAATGGGGGATGAGCTCTTTATTCGTCGGGTCGAGGAACCGCATTCCGGTGATGACCTCGATCTCATCGCGCTGCGTGGCGTCGTTGCTGCTGCTGCTCGGACCGGGACGGCCGACCACGACGGCCTCGGCGAAAAGGGCGTGCAGCTCCATCTCCGAGACCTTGTCGAACTTGAAGCTGATGGTCTCGTACTCCTCGTCCCTGCCCTGCCGGACGATGTAGCCCACGCCCCAGATGGCGCCCATGTCGATGGTCGAGCCCGCCAGCCCGCAGGCGCGGCGCCGCAGGGCGAGGGCATGCGTGTACGCGTTGGCCGCGCTGTAGGCGCTCTGGCCTGGGTTGCCGCACACCATGACGAACGAGGAGAACATGACGAAGAACTCGAGCCGGTGCTCCCGCTCGTCGAGCCGCTCCTGCAACAGGCGGGCGCCCGTGACTTTAGGGTGAAGGACCGTCTGCATCTGGTCGAGCTGCATGTTTTTCAGGAGGACGTCTTTCAAACTGCGTGAAGGGGGGGGGGGATAACCCGGTTAGAGATCGTGTCATGTTGGTAAAACCGTGGAAGGAAGAATCCCAGCTTACACAAGAGGCCCAAAGGCTACGCCACCGATGGGCGGGAATGACTTTCGGATCATGTCTAAGCCTGTATCCAAAGACTTTTGATTGGCGACGTCCCTGCGGGTGTTCGGTGGTGAGTGGGATGCTGGGGTCGACAGGAGAACAGGTTTGACGGCCAAGAAGGGGGTTAACTTACATTGGCAAGACCATAACGTTCCCACCGAGCTCTTGCATCTCCGCAAGCCATCTATCCTCAACCTGTGGGTGTCGACTGGAAAGCACGACATGCTTGGCGCCATGCCCGAGCATCCAGCGGCAGATGGAGCGGCCGAGATCTCCAGTGAGGCCGATCAGCAGGTACGTCTTGTCGTCCGAGAACAGTCTCCCGGAATCCACAGGAAGCACCCGTGCCGAGAGAACGTCATGCAAGGTCCAGTCGATGACGGTGGAGTAGCCGACGCGGCGCTGAAGCGTGACGAGCTCTTGCGCCGGAGTCGCGTGGACATCTTTCGCCGCTCCGACGCCAGCAGCAGCTGCAGCAGCAAGACACACCTTCACGGACTCGTCCAGCATCGCGCCCAGGGCGTTCCCCGTTTGCCGGGTCCACGCCGACGCGGTCAGGGACGCGAGGTGCTCCGCCTGAAACGTCGGACAGCTCCGCGCGGCGAAGCGCTTGGAGAGGACCTGGCCCGCGCCGACGGGGCTCCGGTCGAGGGAGAAGTTGTAAAAGGCGCTGACGTGACGCGGGAGCATCCTGGAGAGCGCGAGCTGGGTCATGTTCTCGTGTAGCTGTATCCATGACGACCAGGAGGAGGAGGAGGAGTCCTCGCCGGCCGCGTCATCGTCTTCCGCGGTTCTCGGACGGACCGAGGCGAAGGTGGCGCGGATCCCTTTGGCCTTGACTCTCTGGGCGATGCGGTCTTCGTATATCCTGGGAGCGCCGTAGATGAGTATATGCGCCCCCGGCGCGGTCTCCGCCACCAGTGTCTGCGCCAGGAGATCTGCCGCGACCGCGAGGAGGAGGGCTGGCCTGGCTTGGCCTGGCAGATGGGCGACCCGGTCGGGAGCGGCATCGACCAGCGAGCCGTTTTCCTCGCAGAGGGCAATGACGGCCTCGCCGCTGCTTACCGAGATGCCGTGGACAACATTGAAGTATCCGAAGTTGCCGAGGCGGACGGCTCTTGCGAGGGAGTGAAGTACCCGCAGTCTGCTAGTTAGGGGTTTGCAGCTGAAGCCTGGACCCTCCTTGACATCCGGTTCGTAAGTGTCGTTGGACTGGAGATAGGCAGCGTCATCGTCCTGGTAGAGGACCACGGGCGTAGTCTTTGGATCCGCGTCGGCCAGCACTTCCCTGCGTCCCGAATTCAGACGGTCGTTCATGGGTCTGTTTGGCTTGAGACGGGGGATGCGAGCGAGGCCCTGTGAGACGTAGATCTCCGGCTCCAATGTCCACAGTAGCCCGGCATCCTGCCAGTCCGAACACTCCTCTAGCCGGAGGAGGGTTTCTGCCAGGTACTCCCAACCCAGCTTGTCGGCGTCGTCCACGTCTAAGACTTGGATGCCGCACTGGACGCATTCTAGACGCAGGGTACGGAGGAAACCAATAGCCATCGCCTTGACGGGGTCCAGCCACGCGTCCTCCGTTACCCAGAGCATATGCCCGGCGGCTTCGCCGAGGACCTTGAGGGCCTCGAACCTGGCCTCGTTCATGCCGGCGAACACCGGGTCGTCCAGCTCCGAGAGGACCAGGAAAGTGGGCTTGACATCGGAACCGAGCCAGCCTGCGCCCACGTCCTCGAGACTCTGGAGCAGCTCGAAACGACGTGCCGGGAGGATTTTCTGTATCCCCCGGCAGATCCTCGACGACTTCGGCGTTGCGCCTCCGACGACGACGACAGTTGGGCTCGGATCCCTGGCAGGGAAGAGCAGCGGCTCGTACAGCCGCGCTACCTTATCGTTGACGGCCTCGGACCGGAACACGGACGTGGGGAATATCTCGTCCTCCGGGTCCTCGAACTTGCTGGCCACGCCCGAAAAGCCCGTCTTTCTGAGGATGCCATCCCACCTCTCGATGGACACGTACGGCTGCAGCACCCGGTCGTCGTCGACCCCGGCCCACCAGTCCGCGAAGAGGCCGAATATGAACCCGATGCGGGAGTGGCGTGGGCTGGTGAGCTCGACGACAACAATGTTGCCGCCGGGCTTGAGCAGCGTCCTCACGTTGGCCATGGTCTCCTGCAAGTTCGGTGTCGCGTGCAGGACGTTGGAGGCGATGATGAGGTCGTACGAGTGCGGTGTGAACCCTTGCTCCACCGGGCTGCGCCTGACATCAAGGGCCTGGAACTCCATCTTGTCTTCGAATTGGGCAAATGTCTCGTGGGCCTTTTCGAAGAAGCTCGTCGAGATGTCGGTAAAGGTGTAGCTGTTGAACGCCGGAGCTGGGTCCTGGTCCAGAATGTATCTCGTCGCCCCTCCAGTGCCCGCACCGATTTCCAGGATGTCCATCTTTTGGTACCGATGCAAGATGGGGGCGATGGCATGCTGCATGTAGTAGTACGCCGGGCCGAACCCGGAGTCGCTCCCGTAGAACTCGCTCAGCAGCCCGTCGTGGTCCATGAGCTCGAACGCGTTCCTACCATCGAAGAAGACGTCCCGGAGGCCCTCGCCGACCCGCTGGATCAGCCTCACGTGCGAGTTGGCTTCATGTCTGGCGATGACGCTCTGGATGTCGGCCTGCTGGTCCCTCTCCCACTCCGCCTGGTAGAACAGGCTCCGGCCTTGCCTGGCTTCGTCCATCTTGTGCTGGAACCACCGGATCTGCGTCTGATGGTGGGGAGCGAGATCAGCCAGTTTCTCGGCCGCATGGTCTTCCAAGAAGGACCTGATGTAAAAATAGACGATGCGTTCCATGGCAGAGGCCACTTCCCTGTCGGCGTCTGTCGCCGCATACTCGGCCCTGTTGAGGAGTTTGTCAGGCACGAGCCGGTCCCACTCCCAATGCATGAACATTGTATGATCATTGGCCTTCGTCGCGGCCGAGGCCGCCTTGGTGCTGATACCCTCGACCTGGAACATGATGTGCCCGGTCCTGGGATCGAAGACCTCGATGTCGCCGCTGATCGAGCTGATCCGGCTCGTGGTGCTGGTCGCGTTGTAGTGCACTTCCTCGCTAGACCTTGACACCTCGCCGCAGAGCCAAGGGTTAAGCGCGATCCGGCCGATCGATGTCGGCACCAGCAGTGAGCGCATCAGTCCGTCGCCCGGGGCCGATACGGCAGCTATGAGGGTTTGGAAAGCATTGTCCAGGGTGGCGGGGTGTAGCAGCAGTTGATCGTCGCCATCCGCCGATCCTGCATGGGGTAGCCTCATGGAGCCGCAGGCTTTGAAGTCGGCCCGCCTCATGCTGGAAAGGCCGCGAAAGTCGTTGGTGTAGCCGTAGCCGACCGCCGAGAGCTCCTTGTAAAACGCGTCGACGCTGATGTTGCTCATGTGTGGCGGCTCGACATGCGCAACCGGCAGGGTGTCGGGGGCGCCAGGGCCGTAAGTGATGATGAGTTTGCCGCTGGTCGACGGGGACATGGCGTCCTCTCTAGATAGACAGCAGTCTATCCGGAAGGAGGCCGAGACATGATGGGCGCTCGCGGGCGCCGGATAGACCTCGAGGGATAGGCTTAGCTCAACGAGGCTGCTCTCGTTGTCAAATGTCACGGCTTTGAATATCTCAACGTCAAATACCTCCAGAAGCTGCACGGATCGGCCTTTGGCGACGTGCATGGCGGCCTCAGCTACCATGACAACGTAGCCGGCACCGGGAAAGACCGTCTGGCCCTGTAGCTGGTGACTGTCCAGCCACGATATGTCCCTTGGCCGGATCGAGTTGCGCCACTGCAATGCCGTCGAAGTGCTGTCCGCCGAGAGCTTCCCCAGCAGGAGATGCGGCTTGGGTTCGCCTCCGCGGAGGAAAAAGCGAGTCCGCCGGGTATCCAGCCAGTATGACTTGGACCGGTCCCACGGGTACGGAGGCAGCGCCTTGGCGAGGCTGTTCACCGGCGTCTGTGGCAGGATCTCGTTTAACCCGGCGAGGCTCACACTCTCGGTACCGAAGCGCTCCCAGACGTACCCGAGCGCGTCTGCAAAAGCATCGAGGTCGTCGGCACCTCGCCGCATGCATCCGACGTATGGGAGCTCGGGAGCGCCGGGCTCGACGCATTCTTTGATGGTCTTGAGACACGGGCCCTTGAGAGCGGGATGGCAGCCGACCTCAATAGCAAGGTCCACCGGCTCCAGATTCCTCGCCACATGCTCGACAGCCTGCGAGAATAGCACAGGCGAGAGGAGATTGTCCTTCCAGTAGTTGGCGGTGACGTCCTGCCCCCTCATGCGATGGCCTGCTTGCACTGAAGAGATCCATACCGTGGATGGCTCGGCAGTGCTGGTGGTGTTGGCGTCGACGGCGTCGCATTCTGAGTCTTGCAGAGCTCTCATGTAAGGCTCTGCGCATGGCTTCATGTGGAAGGAGTGATAAGCCTTGTTGACTTTAAGCTGTCTCGCAAATTTAGACTCGTCTTCTAGGACCTCGCGGGCCTCTTCAATGGCATCGGCATCGCCCGAGATGGTGACACTGTCCGGTGCATTGCTTGCGGCACTGAGTAATTAAAAGGGGAAGAAGTTAGCGTTTTTGTCCAGATCTAATGTTCCAGACATTCAGACATGACTTACACGCAGATCCGACCACGGAAGACATTTAGACCGCAGAGTTCCTCGGCGTCTTCTTGGGAGCAGCCCGCAGCCAACATTGCGCCCTCTACACCACTGGGCGACGCCGCCTTGTCCGACACAAGACCCCGTAAGTAAGCGATGCGAATCGCCTTGGAGGCGGTGATGAATCCTGCCGCGTAAGCACACGCGATCTCGCCGGAGCTGTGCCCGACGACCACCTCGAACTTGATGCCGGTTGCCGTGAGCATCTGCACTAGGATGATCTGGATCGCGCAGCAGAGGGGCTGGGAGAAGCGGGCATCGTAGACGTTGGAGCTGTCACCCTCGAGCATGAGCTGGTCGTACAGGGTCCATGATGGCCGATAGCGTGGAGGTAGGCTGCTCAACGACTGATCCAGCTGGGAGATTACGTTGCGGGCGTGAGGAACGGCCGAGATTAGGATCTTGCCCATCGCGGACCATTGTGCGCCTTGTCCAGTGAACACACCCAGGACCTTAGGCTTCCGGGTGGACAAGCTCGACACGACGAGACCCTCTTTCTTGTCGATGGACGCAATGGTCGCTTCGAGGGCTGCACACACTCCCGGTATTGTCTGCGCCGTGAGGGCGCGGCGTACGGGTAATACAGACCGTCTGTTGGTCAGTGTCCATGCCAGATCCTGGATCTGTATGCCGGAAGCCGATCGGAGGTACTGTAACAAGTCTTGCGCCGTGGCTTTGAGGGAGAGCTCCGAGTTCGCAGTTATGGGAATGGGCCATATCGGCACTGCAGAGGAGCACTGGGATGTCCGTCGCAGACGTAGCTCCGAGTCGGGATGGGCTTCGAGGATGACATGCGCGTTGGTGCCTCCAAAACCTGCCGTGACATGTTGGGTCAGCTCAATCGTTCCCTACTTGGTGTGGATCGCCAGTTCTTTTGGGGGTATTACCGAAAGAGTTGACGCTCGCCCTTATCGGAACGTCCGGAGGGAGTTCTGGCCACGGCTGCGCCTTAGAGGGAACGTGGAGATTCTGGTAGAACGGGGCCACCTTAGGAGAAAGCTTATCGAAGAGCATGTTTGGCGGTATCACTCGGTGCTGCATCGCCAGGGACGCCTTTATAACTGCCAGTCATTCGAATAAGTGTTAGCAAGCGTGCCCGGACCAAGCCGCGGGTTGTCAATGATTGCATATCACTCACGTCCGGCGACGCCCGCGGTGCCCTCCGCGTGACCTATGACTGTCTTGATGCTGCCCACGTACAGCGGTGCTTCTTCCGGAGATCGTCCCCTGCTCCCGAAAAAGGATCGTGCTATAGCCTCAGCTTCCTGTGGATCTCCTGCAGAGGTTCCGGTTCCTGATATGATGCCGGAACGTCAGATTCTTTGGATCCTTTCTCAATTGATAATAATGTACACCGACTCACCGTGAGCCTCGAAATACTGGCATCGGTCCTCGGCACGGGACAGGTCGAGCCCTGCTGCCGCGTACGTCTCACGGATCAGGGCCTCCTGTGCTCGGTGGCTGGGCATTGTTATGCCGGGGGATCGACCATCTTGGTTAACGCCAGTCTCTCTGATAATGCATTCAATGTTGTCACCGTCGCTCAGTGCCTGACTAAGAGTCTTGAGCACAACAGCAGCAACACCTTCCTATAGAACGGAGAGGGCATCGTTAGCACTTCTACAACATTATCGCACCGGGACTCGAAATAATCGCAGTGTTCTTACTCCGCTGTAAATTTGGGGGAAAACGTCAGCGTTTTGCAAATCTTGACATCACTACCTCGGGTCCTAGGATTCTTACCGGGCATAGCCGTTGGCCTTTTCGTCCCACATGCTTGATCTCCCCGTGGGCGAAAGCATGTTCATCTTGCTTTCAACGATGAAAGGAACTGTTTCGATCAAATTGGCACCTCAAGGTTACTTGGAAGAAGGAATCGACAGTGATATACCTGGGCCCAGTATCAGATTTGCCCCTGCCGCGATGGCAACCTTGCTAGAGCCGGTTCGAAGCTGTTGGACTGCATGGTGGACAGCAACCTGTTTCGAAGCGTCAGAAAGCAAACACAAGAAATTAAGAAATGGGAAAGAGGGGGCATCTACGGACCAGAGATGAGCTGCACGCTGTGTCAATGGTCATCTGCGGACGAGGGTTAGCCAGAAGACGGAAACCAGGACGCTCATAATGATGTAAACCCACACTTGGCCCGTGCCAATCGAAAAAGTATGAGACTCGATTCGAAAGAATGCTTGCTGCCGTGCCTGTTGCCGCGTATGTCGGGAGACCGTCAAGGTCAAAGTTGACCAAGTCCTTGTAGTCGTTCATCATCTGCCCGCAGTAAACAGCGGTAGGGGACCCTCGGAGGTCTTCGACACGGATTCCGGCCGCTTCCAAGGCCTCGTATACGGTCTCGAGAAGTAGCCGGTGCTGGGGGTCGGTTACCTCCGCCTCGTGGTGTTGAATGTTGAAGAAGTTTGCATCAAACGCGCGAATGTTTTCATCGAGGAAATAGGCGTATGGCGCGTTGGTCCGTCCGTGGAATGAGCCGTCTGCGTGGTAGACCGAGTCGATGTTGAACCGGTCAATGGGCACCTTCTTGAGGAGGTCCCTGGGCTTTTCGAGAATCTCCCACAGTTTAGAAGGGCTGCTTGCGCCGCCGGGAAACCGGCAGCCGATCCCAACGACGGCAATGGGCTCCTTTGGCTTGAAAGTTGTGGTACTGCAAGGCATGATGGATGCCGGTTTGAAGTATACTTGAATTGTTTGGCTTGGGGAGCTTGGGACTGGAATTTTGCCGACCAAGACAATGGACGATAGGCAATAGGAAGTCTATTAGCTCAAGTTTGCGTGGGTGCGGTGTAATAACACCAGACTAGAACAGCACAGAAAAAGTTTAGCACACACTCAGTTCAAAGAATGAATTGAAACGCCCGGTGGTACAAGTTGTCTACGGTTGAGATGTGGTACGGGCCAGAAGTGCTGGTATCGGGTTTTTACGTATCGTGATATTACATATGTAACGGGCGAGCCACACTAGACAGCTTATGGGCGTTTAGAGTGACTATTATCTATCAATACGGCAATCCTGGCAAGATGGGCTCAACGCCATCGTCGTTTTCCACGATACTTCGGAGGCTCGGAGGGTAATTGCATGGGCGTCCGATCGGTCCCAACGCATCCAGGGCCGAAAGACTAAATCACGGAGCGTGTCGAGGGAGTCTGTCCCCGAAGCGGTCCAAATGAGCCGACTAGGACATGCGACGGAACCTCCGAGAATGCAAGGGCATGACCCATTTCCATACCCCAGCATCCCCTGTTGTCTGCCATCATAGGAAAACTGATAATTGCATGATACTCTTACCGTGCCTCTATTATTGCGAATGATTAATATCGGATAACTATGTCACCACCCTGTATTAGCACCTCAGTAGGGTAATTCCATGTGTGCTTGGGATAGCAGAAAAAGAACTTGACGCAACAATAAAAGAAATCTAGGCTCCTGTTCTAGAAGCCAAACATGTCGCCCTCGAGGATAAATGAGCTTACGCCCCCAGCAATACAGGAGGGCATCGTCGCCGACAGTAATGGCGCGCCCGTGGTATCGGCCAAGGCACCATATCCGCCTCTGGGACCAGACCAAGTGTGCGTCCGCACCGAGGCCGTGGCGATTAACCCCAGCGACACCAAGATGACGGGCGACTTTGTCGTACCCAATGCCCTCTTCGGAGCAGACTACGCCGGGACCGTCGTCGAGATCGGCTCGCATGTTCAAGGGGTCGGAATCGGAGATCGTATATGCGGTGCTCAGCACAGCATGTTTGCCGAGACGCCGTTCAATGGGGCTTTTGGGCGGTTCAACGTCACCAACGGATCTGTCTGGTTGAAGCTCCCGCCAACATGGAGCTCCGAGGCCGGATCTTCGCTCGGCGCCAGTGTCAGCACCGCCGGCCTTGCCATCAGGGCTCTGGGCTTACCGCTCCCAGACGAACCCCGGAGTGTGTCTGACTGGGTTTTGGTGTATGGTGGTAGCACCGCAACTGGGACCATCGCCATTCAGTTGCTGAAGCTGTAAGTCATGATTGGCATTGACCCGAAACCGCGTATGGGCTGTTGGCTAATAAAACCCAGCGCCAACCTCATCCCGATAGCAGTCTGCTCACCCAAGGGTTTTGACCTGGCAAAATCCCGTGGCGCAGTAGAGGTGTTTGACTATCGGGATCCAGAGTGCGGGGAGAAGATTGTGAGTTCCAACCCATTAAAACACAATCGGCCTACTTAACGTCCCAGAGGGTCTTAAATGTAGCCAGCTAATGACTTTGGGTAGCGGAATTATACTTCCAACAATCTGATGTATGCTCTAGACTGCATAACGACCGTAGAGTCGACTCAGGCGTGTTTCAAGGCCATCGGACGTGCTGGCGGCAAGTATGTATCTCTCGATCCGTTCCAGCAACACGTTGCAACGAGGAAGGTCGTCAAGACGGACTGGGTGCTGGGCCCCGCGATCTTCGGCGACGGCTCGACCTGGCCGGCCCCTTACGGGCGACCGGCCGACCCCGAGTTGAAAGAGTTCGGTGCCAAACTCTGGGCGATTACACAAAAGCTGGTCGACGAGGGCAGACTGCAACATCATCCACTGCGTGTGCTCGAAGGCGGCTTTGAGGACATTGTCAGGGGGATGGAGCTGGTGAAGAAGGGCCAGGTGTCTGGGGAGAAGATTGTTGTCCGGCTATCACAATAAGATAACGCAAATTGCTACCTACTCGTGTGTGCGAGCTGTAATTGACCTCATGAAAACAATGACTATAATACTTCCTGTAGACCTCTTTAAATCCTTCTCGAAATCCTGCGCGATGACGGCTATGCGTTCAAGCTATTCTTCTCAGGTGTTACTAGCTAGCCATAAAAAGCGCTGTTTACTTTTGTGACAGTAAGTCAAAGCACCCACTTTCCGATCACCCCCACATTACAATCACCCAAAAACATCGCCATCATGACAACCACCACTTTATTTAATTAACTACCAACATTATCTAGATACCACAATAATACAACTTTCGGCCTCACTAGGTAAATTAGATACGTCAGGTTTATCTGTATTACTTTTAACGTCACCAGCCTCTATTTAGGCTTACTACACCTCTCTAATTGTTATAAACTTTATATTAGGATCTATATAAACAGCCTTCTGTTTCCTTGCTTTACTGTTAGTAACCTAGGCTTCTAGAAGGCTAATTTTTTACTAGGCAGCAGCTAGTATATATAACTACTCTTAGAAGCCTTTTTTAACCTTTCTAAATAGTTAGCGTTAAGTGGTAATATTTTGTTCTAGCTAGCTAAAGAGCTGTAGTTAGGCCCTAAGGTCCTTTACCTTCCTTAGTGTAGACTACTTTACTACTAATAAGGCTAATACCTAGTTATTTATACCCTAAGTATCCTAGGCTATAGATATATCTCTAGTAGCTAGATTAAGTAGTATTAATAGTGTTAATAGTGTTATTTTTACTTTTTAAACTAGTAGCTTATTTATAAGTAGCTTTATAACACTAACAGGCTATAACCTAGTGTATTTCTAGCTACTCTTAATATTACCTTTTAATAACCTAGCTAAGTAAGCCTTTTAATAGTAAGAAATAAAGTTCTTTTTGCTTATAATAGTAAAGTTAATCTACTAACTAAGATATTTAAGCTCCTTTTAATATACTACCTTAATAAGGCTAAAGACTAACTAGTTAAGTAGCTAGAGGATATAAGAGGTATATAATAGTAAAAATAATAAATAGATATTATTAGTATAGTATAACTATATAAAATTTATTATTATATAGCTTTTATACTTATTTAGGATAAGTAGTCTAGCCTAATTAGGTTAAGAAGGCTTAGTCTAAAGGAAAAAAACCTTTTTTAACTATTTAATAGTAGTATTATTAGTAGTCTATTTATTCTTTATTACTATAAATTCCTATTTATTATATAGATTAAGATCTAGAGGGAACTACTACTACTAAACCCTCTTACCTTTATATATAACTAAGAGATAAATAGTATTACTATTAGAAGTAAGAATATCTCTAAGTATTCTTATACTTCTTTATCTTATATTTCCTCTATTATAGAGGTTATATATATATAAGATATATATATTTATAATCTACTTACTTAGTAGATTAATATATATATTGATTACGTAAGTATGTCTGATTACGTAATTAACCAAAGATTAGAGAAGGTACTAGAATGTCTAAGATCTCTCCAGATCCTACCTTCTACCTCTGTTGTTCCTATAAGGTTATTGTTTTAAGTTAGGGTTATTTACTTAAGGTTATTATGTTACGTAACTAAGGGTTAATTTATAAGCAGCTTACGTAAGTATAGAATATTCTAGTAAGCTGTATAGGTCTATATAAGGGCTGGAATTCTTCCTGTTTCTAGTTTCCTTTCCTTCTCTCTCTAAGCAAGCAAATAGTTAATAATCTAACTACTATACTCTCTTTTAACTATATATCCTTATATCCTCTATTTATCTACCCTAGGTATAAGCATTTATATCTCCCTTTTATCCTATATTCTTACTTCTATAGGATATATCTTTATATAAGAGATATACTCTCTTATATTCTCCTAAGCTAGAATTCTCTATTTAAGAGACTAGCTTACCTGTTATGCTAACAGGTTATAAGCCTAGGTAATATACCTAGGGTATCTTTATTACTATAAGAGTTATATATACTCTTAAGTAGCCTATTTATTTATCTATCTATAAAGTAGATCCCTTGTACTATCTTTTCTTTATAAGAATATTAAGGCAGAAAGAGTAAGCCCTTAGTATCTCTTATAACTAAGAGAAGTATTAAATATCTACTATAGATAAAGGCAGTATAAGTCCTACTATAGGCAGCATAAGGTCCTTTATCTAAGAGGTAGCATAAGTCTTAATAGCAGCTATAAAATCCTCTAGCTGCCTATATATCTTATATATATAAAGATATATATTTATAAAGAGGCAGAAAAAGTAAGACCTCTATAAGTAAGAATACCTATTTAAATCTAGTAAAATACTAGAAAAAAAAAATAGCAGATATTATTAAGGCTACTACAGGCTGTTTATTGCCTCTAGAATAACGTCTTTAGGGTATAAAGAATTAGAATTCCTAGATTACTTCTATTTATCTCTTTTTTAAGCTATTAAAGCTTAATACTTATTTTAAAGAAGAGATAAGATATAAGGATATCTCTAAAGAATAAAAAACACAAGCCTTGTTAATTATAAGGCAGAATCTTCAAAAAGATCCCTTATCTTTAGTATTTAATTTAAAGGATCCTAAGGATACTTTAAATATACTAAAATTATCCTATAAGGGAACAGGCCCTGTTCTAAGGTAATAATTATACTTAGAATTTTACGCTATTAAACTAGAGAATTATAATACTTTAAATAAGTTTATTAGCTCTTTTAAAGGTTATATCTCTAAGTTAAATAACGTAGGGGCTAAAATAGAAGATATAGACTAAAAACGGTCTTTATAGTAGCTTTAAGTGGCTATTTTTCTGTCTAGGCAGAAAGATAGAGAAGTGCTTTAAGAACTAAAGAGCCTCCTTCTCTAGAAGCCCTTATTAACAATATATTAGACAAAAACCGGCGTAAAAATAATACGCCTATATCTAATAATTATAGTAAGAATAATAACCCTTCTAATAAGGGTAACTCTACTAAAGAATATAAGAATCCCTTTAATAAGGATAAGAAACCTTATAAGTAGGGAAATAAAGGGTATAAAAGACCTAAAGAAAAGGTTAACAACCTAGATTTAAACCTACAGCCTTTTAAAGGCAAAGAAAGGGCAACTTTCACTATAAACTCTTAAGCTAACCAGCCTCTAGAAGAGGACAACTAAGAAGGCAAATATTACACTTATAAGGCCTATCACAACCATTTAAATTAAAAAAACAAATAGTTATATAATATAGGTTTAATAGTCTATATATTAAACAATAAGGACTTTTACCTAGACCTATTAACTAAGGAAAATATTCCTATAGTTAATACAGAAGCAGGACCTGTTAAACCTAAAGGAATAGGAACTGTTTTACTTCCTATTTACTTTAAAGGGGAAATTAACTATATAAGGTTAAAGAATACCTTATATATACTAGAATTTCCTATATCTATATTTTCAGGCCTTCTACACTATAAAGGAGGTAGATTCCTTATTAACTAGAATCTTTATAATAGCAATAGAGAACCTTTTGCTAATATTAATATAGCAAGAAGAGGTTTCTATTTAAATATTACTTATCCTCCTAAAAATAATCTTCTATATAATATAGATATAGAAGAAGAAAAAGGCCCTTCTTTATCTCTAGAAAATACTAGAGAAAATACATCCTTTAATATAGAAGATAATACCTCTATAAATTAAGAAAAAGAAGAGGTATTTACTATAATAGAAGAATAGCATTAAAAATTAGGTTATCCTTCTTATCCTTACTTAGTTAAAACAGCTAAGTTAACTAAGGGAATTCCTTTAGAAAAATTAAAGGAAGAGGATTTATACTGTCCTCACTATATAAGCTCTAAGTTAACTAGGCAACAGCCTAAAATTAACTATAATAGAGCAACTTTTCCCTTAGAAAGAGTATATATAGATACTCTTAAAATTACCCCTATATTTATTAATAGAAATAACTACGCTATTCCATTCACAGATAATTATTCTAGCCTTAAAGATATTAAATTCTCTAAAACTAAAGAAGATATAATTAATATCTTAAAAAATAAGCTAGAATATTATAAAAATTAGGGGTATAATTATCCTAAACGCCTACGCCTAGATAACGGCACTGAATTTAATATAGGGGAATTATTACCTTATATTAAAGAAAGAGGGATTATTTTAGAACCCTCTACTCCCTATACGCTAGAGCAAAACGGAATAGCAGAAAGAATAAATAGAGCTATTCTAGATAAGTCTAGGACTATTATAGCAGCAAATAACTTACCTAAGTTTCTATAGGATATTATTCTTAAAGAAACTACTAAGTTATTAAATTATACTGCTATAAGAAGACTAGAAAAGACCCCTATAGAGGCTTTTCTAGATTATTTTTATCCTAATAAGGATAATAAACTAGATTTATCTAAATTAAAGAAAATAGGCTCTAAGGTCTTAGTCTATAGACCTAAAGAAAGACATATCTAATTAGATAAATTAAATACCTATACAGAAGAAGGTATTTATTTATCTACAGAAGGGAATAACATATATACTATATATATTCCTTCTAGGCCTTATAGGTCCTCTATAGTAAGGACCTTACATATTAAATTTATAAAAAGTACTATAAGAGAGGGAGAAAAAACTACTATTCCTTCTAGTACTTCTATAAATAAAGAAATTATTCCTTCTTCTAATATAGAGGTTAGAATACCTACTATATCTAAAGAAGAAAAGGATAAATATAAGGCCTATAATAATAATAATACTATAGAATACAACTATAGTATTAAAACTCTAGAGCCTACTACTTTAAAACAAGCCCTAGAAGGACCTAAAAAAGACCTCTAGTTAGAAGCTATATATAAAGAATTAGCTACTATTATCCAAAGAGGCACTTTAAAAGCAGTAGAACCTAATGAAGCATATAAGTCTTCTAGGGTACCTTTAACTGCTAAATAGGTCTTTAAGAAAAAATTTAATATTAATAGTAATATTAATAAATATAAGGCCTGATTATGTGTTAGAGGTTTCTAGCAAAAATATAGGCTAGATTACTTTTAAACCTTTGCTGCAGGTAGTAACCCTACTACTTATAAGGTACTATTAGCTATAGCAGCAGCCTTAGATTGGGAAATCTAACAAATTGATATTGTTAGAGCCTTTCTATATAGGGATTTAGAAGAAGAGGTATATATAGACCCTTCTAATATCCCTTTATCTAATTTCTTTAATAAATACCCTAATTTAAATACTATAAATTAGGAAAATAATAAGAATCAGATATTATTACTTTTAAAGGCTTTATATGGCCTTAAACAAGCTCCTAGGCAGTGGCAGTTAAAGATTAAATCTATATTAAAAGATATAGGTTTTATATCTTTAAAATCTAACAAAGCCACCTATTATAACTAGGATAAAAATAATTCTTGTTATATTATTACCTATGTTAATGATTTTCTTATACTTAATAAAGATATTAAGTATATAGAAAATATAAAGGGTAAAATCTCTAAATATATAGAGATTTAAGACCTAGGTGAAGTTTCTAAATTTCTAGGGCTTTATATAACAAGAGATAGATCTAGAAGATCTATAACTATCTCTCAAGCCTATTATATTTAACAACTTCTAGAAAGATTTAATCTACTAGAAGCAAAAGGAAATAATATACCTATATCTCTAGGTATATTAAGTAGCCCTCTAGGTAACGAATTAGAAGGTTATACTCCTTCTAAGGACCTATTAAAGGAATATTAACGCCTTATAGGTTCCCTTATATACGCTATGTTTATGACTAGGCCTGATATAGCCTATAGCGTATCCTTTACCTCTTGTTACCTCTATAACCTAACAGAATTCCTACTTAAGTAAGGAAAGGGTATTTTAAAATATTTAAAAGAGACTATTAATTATAATATTACCTATTAAGGTAATATAGATATTAATAACTCTAATAATACCTTTAACCTAGTAGGATATACTAATTCTAACTAGGTAAGTTATAAAGAAACTAGAAAATCTACTTCTAGTTATCTTTTTACTGTATTAGGGGGCCCTATTAGTTAGAAATCTAAAAAACAGTTAACTATATCCCTATCTACTACTAAGGCTGAATTTAATGGCCTATAGGAAGCTATTAGGGGGGCAGTCTAGCTAAAAGGCTTATTATCTAAAATAGGGTATAATATAACCGCTATAAATATAAAAACAGATAATAACGCAGCCTTAGGCTTAGGCTATAACCTAGAATATTACTAAAGAACTAAGTATACTGCCTTATATTATTATTATACTTACTAAGAAGTTAAAAAAGGTAATATAGGAGTAGAATATATTCCTACTTCTTCTATGCCTGCAGATAGCTTAACAAAACCCCTTCCTAGGGTTAAATTTCAAGAATTTATTAAGCTTATAGGCCTATTTAGTAATAATAAGCCTATATAATATATCTATTTATTAGATATATTTTTCTTAATAATATTAGGACTTTTTATAAATAAGTTATTATACTTATTAATATTTACCCTACACGCTACTACGTAACTCCAGGGTAACTTTTTTCACTTAACCACTTTTACTCTATAATAGAGCAAAAGAGGGAGTATTAGAAGTAAGAATATCTCTAAGTATTCTTATACTTCTTTATCTTATATTTCCTCTATTATAGAGGTTATATATATATAAGATATATATATTTATAATCTACTTACTTAGTAGATTAATATATATATTAATTACGTAAGCATGTCTAATTACGTAATCAACCGAAGATTGGAGAAGGTACTAGAATGTCCAAGATCTCTCCAGATCCTACCTTCTACCTCTGTTGTTCCTATAAGGTTATTGTTTTAAGTTAGGGTTATTTACTTAAGGTTATTATGTTACGTAACTAAGGGTTGATTTATAAGCAGCTTACGTAAGTATAGAATATTCTAGTAAGCTGTATAGGTCTATATAAGGGCTAGAATTCTTCCTGTTTCTAGTTTCCTTTCCTTCTCTCTCTAAGCAAGCAAATAGTTAATAATCTAACTACTATACTCTCTTTTAACTATATATCCTTATATCCTCTATTTATCTACCCTAGGTATAAGCATTTATATCTCCCTTTTATCCTATATTCTTGCTTCTATAGGATATATCTTTATATAAGAGATATACTCTCTTATATTCTCCTAAGCTAGAATTCTCTATCTAAGAGACTAGCTTACCTATTATGCTAACAATTACCTTTAGTAGATATATACTTAATAATAAATACTTAGGCTCTTAATCTAGACTACTTTTTCCTTACTGCTTTTATTATAGCCCTACCTAGCACTAGCCTATTATCTCCCTTACCCTTAAGGATACTAGTCTTATCTATATTATATCTATTAGCTAGGTAGATACCTTAGATATAAGGTATAGTAAGATATTTAAACTAGTCCCTAATAACCTTAGTAAATACCCTATTAATACGCCTTAAATTAATAGATTAACTTCTCTAGACCTTAATAGATAGGTTTCTTCTAATAAAGCTATCTACCTACCTCTTACCTAAAGGCTAGGTATCCCCTATCGCTTAGAGGATATAATAGGCAAAGTCCTTCAGTTATTAATAGGTTAGTAGCAGCCTAAGGTCAGCCTAGGCAGTCACCTAAAGGGCCAGATTAGCCTCCTAGGTGGCTAATAGTCGCTAGAGGTCTTTAAAGGCAGCTGACCTCTTTTAGGTACCAGATAGACGGTTCTAGAGGGTGGTAAAAGGGATACTATAGGTCTTAGATGCTTAGCGTATACTGCTGCTAGCAGTAACAGCATCTGCTGCCTAGGTAATATCAGATTTAGTATATTTAACTATAAGGCAATAAAGAACATATTATAAAAAAATAAAGTTATTTGGATATAGACTGTAAAAGTGGTGATAATATATATGAGGTAGTTAGTGGTGGCTAGGGGTAGATATACATAATCGTAATGTGGGGGTGATCGGAAAGTGGGTGCTTTGACTTACCCCAGACATATCTAAACATGGTAGGCATCTCTCCTGAATCTAGACAAACTTAGGATGGTTCATTTGCAAAATTCGGCTGATCTTCTCACTTTCCTCGGAGATGTCCAGCAAGAGCACGTAGTCCAGAACCATCTTCCCCTTGTGCGTTTCCATGGAGGCGTGAGCGAACATGACGACGCGCCCCGCGACGGGGTCCTCGACATGGTCGACTACCCGGACGTGGAAGTTCTTGAATATCTCTCTGGTGGCGGCGAACTCGGCCCTCGCGGCGGCGTTGTCGTGGCGCTGCTGGCTGACGCTGGCGGGCCAAAACTCGTGCACGCAGTCCTTAGTCCGGCAGCCAATGATTTGATCTTCGTCCCAGGCGTTGAACGCGTCAATGAGCTGGTAGGCTATTTTCAAAAGCTTGGAGCGGCTCATTCTTTTTCGTTTCTTTTGTTGTCCTGCTAGAAGAATGCAGAGGGTAACGTAGTTGGCAGCAGGAATAACTGGTTGAGCCCACGTGGCTAGCAGGACGGATGGTTCTGTTTCAAGCCATGGGGGCGAGCTCTCAAGACGCGGATGTAGCTCAAGGACCTGCTTCACTGTAACAAGAAAGGAAATTCTTCTAACTACTACATATGTACACACCCTTGAAACAGGTCTGAGGCTCATTGGTTGTGGAGGAAAGGGGGGGGGGGGGGGGGTTTACAACTATTAGCAACAATTGAGTGACAAAGGTTGACTGGCGCAGTCCGAGGTAAACTTTTCACACCAAGATCCAAGGCGCCAATCGGACCAGAAGTCGGGAATTGACTTTGATGACCTTCTGATATTGATACTGAACGTCAAAGTATCAGTTTGTACCTTTATCGGCAGCGCTGTCTCCTTTCATACTCTGAAGAACAAAGAGAAAGTTATTTTGCATAAACCCTTTCCCTACCTAGGTGTATATGGCCATTGAGTTTAAAGCCTCTTTTACACTCTATATAGTCGCACTTAGGGTTCGCACCCCTCGTCATAAACTTACGGGGAAAAGTTTGTTAGCCTATCTGACCCTACACGCTACGATGCACTCGCGACCGGCAGAGCTGGCTTGACGTCGCACAGTAGTGGCAGCTTCTCCCACAAGGTAAACACCCGCTGCCGCGACCAGTCCTGCGACTCATGCGCGAGCGTAAAGTCAAAGTACTTCAGCATCGTGGCTAAAAGGAGCCGGACCTCGTGAAACAACAGGTTCTTGCCCACGCAGTTGTGCGGCCCGACGCTAAAGGGCGCCCAGGCGTCAAGGTGGTCGTCGGCGTATTCTGCGTCTCCGAGCCACCGTTCGGGGTGGAACTCGAGGGGGTTTTTGAAGTGCATAGGAGATGTATGCGTCGAATATATGTGGCCGCCCACTGTAACATCGCCCGGTATCTGCACTCCGCAGATGGTTGCTCCCTGAGGAGGAGTACGACGCAGGAGTGCGGTTGGGGCCTGAATGAAGCCACCCCCGGCCGGGTGTCGATTAGTTGTCCGTCAAGCACTTGATTGATCGTTGTCTGTATTGGAGAATAAGGAAACTATGGCTTACTGGTGGATAGATGCGCAGGGTCTCGGTGATACACGCATTCAGGTACTTGGCCCTAGCTAGTTTATCCAAGGTCATGTCTTCGATACTGCCGAATGTTGACTGCACCTCTTCGCGGACCGTCTTCAAAATTTCTGGGTTCTTGGTCAGGAAGAATATGACACCCGACAAGGCCGTAGCGGTCTGTTTGTTATCGTCAGCAAGACACACCTTCATCAAGATACTCCAGAACATCATACCGTTTCTGTACCGGCAAGCATTATTACCGTGGCGTTGACGTATTGCTCGCCCATGGAGAGGCCATCCTCAGCTTCGCTCTTCTTCTCGACAAAGGACCAGAAATCAGGATGGGTGGGCGAGCGCGCCAGCCGCTTGTCAACGCGCTTCTTGGAGTACTCGAAATGCTCCCAATGCTTCGCCCGGGCCGTCTTGGTGTTCATCAGAGCGTTGACAAGGACGCGGCCGATGGCGAAGTGCCTTGCGATGCGAATCCAGGCGTCCAGCCTGATGCTGTCAAGTACCGTCTGCGCCCACGGGGTAAACTCGCCGTCTTCGAGCATATTAAGGCTTTCTCCAAAGGTGAGGCTGCCCAAGATGTCGAACGCCGTGAGCAGGAACATCTTCATCAGGTCTATTCTCGCGGCGCCCGCTTGCGATCCGATGCGCTCCGTGATCTTGTCCTTCATCTTGGTCGCATACATCGTCAGGACCGGCTGCATCGTGCGGAGGGCCGCGTCCCCAAACGCCGGCGCCAGCAGCCGCCGCTGGCGTGCGTGATTGACATCGCTGGCTACGTGGATGCTCTCGTAGTCAATGACGTTGTCGATGTACATGATTGGGTCTTTGGCCGGCTTGGGATCACCACCTGGCTTCACGAAGCCGTACATGTCTTGCCACGCGTCGGCGCCCGAATTGAACGATACCTCCCTGGGCGCGATCTGCACAACGGGGCCATATCTTTCGTGAAGAATGGGAATCACCTCGGCTTCTTTTCCCCGTCCCTGCACGTACGCCAGCGGAATACCGGAGGCTTTGTACCAGAACGGGCCTGGGATGCTGCTTAAAGGGCCGAATTTGACGTCATATATGATGTAAAACACATAGCATAGCAGGATGACAGCAAGGACTGTGGTAGGGGTGAATAATTGACGGGATCCCAACCAGATGCTCTCGGGCGATAATGCTGTAGCCGCCGACATCTTCTCGGAACAATGATTCTAGCCGGAGTCTATTTGATGAGAGTGCAGGGTGGGATCGAAGTAATAGTAGCATGGTGAGGAGGAGTGGAATGGATACAAAACGCAGCCGTTCAGAAGTTTATAGCCGCACTTTGATGGTCGGCGTGATATCACCAACCGTCCGAAATCTCACCTTTTCGGAGGGTTCGGCTCTTAGAATACTACTGGTAAACTTTACCGGGCTACATTTCGGCTTGAAATGGTATCAGTTAGGGATAATATGAGACAAGCAGTCAGACGTGGGCTTTGGTCAATGAGAGATGTGTCGGTGCCAGCCATCCCACCCCTTGGACTGCCTGGATAACACAGAGGAGACCAGAATAATCATACATGCAACTTCACGACTGGTAATACTTGACGCTGACACCACCAAGAACGGGAACATTCTTGTGCCCGCCCTCGACCGCCTTCTGTAAATCCTCCTTGACCCTCGCCTTGACCCAGTCGCCCGCCTTGATCCCTGCGGCCTCGTCATTGGCACACTTGAGCCCCGGACGCTTCAGTAGCGGGCTGTCCAGTGTTTTCAGGTCGAGGTCCTCCGCCGGCCTCACGAAGTACAGCAGTCCCAGCCGGTCGAGGTGGGCCTGGTCCTCGGGCGGGGTGACAACGCGGTGGATGCTGCTCTTGAGGTACCCGGCGGACCAGAACTGTAGTGCATCCGCGATGTTGACCGTGATGGACGCCGGGTACGGCTTGACCCACTTCCAGCTGCCGTCAGGCATCATAATCTGCAGGGCCGCAATGGGCTGCCGGAATAAGAGGCTGATGGTCCCGAAGTCGGTGTGCCCGCCGGCGTAGACGTTGCCGAACTTTGCATTCTCCTCGGCGCTGCGCGAGTGGTAGAGCATATAGCGGAGATGGCAGTCGCTGACGTCCTCGAAATGGTGACCCTCAAGCAGCTGGTCCTCCCTGGGTAGCTCCAGCACGATGGCTAGTAGTATGAGCAGCTTCCGGGTCACGTCCTCGACGATGTGCCGCTGAAAGGCCTCGATCTTGGGCCGGTTCCGCACGATGACGTCCGGGTGGGAGCGCTCCAGCTTTCCGTTCAGCTTGAATAGGTTGTAGAACTCGACGTTGTCGCGGAGTCCGGGGAACTGCTCCCTGGTCCCCTTAGGCCGGTAGCCATTGTAGCTGCCGTTGGCGATGTCGGCAACGTGCTTCATCTTCTCCTCGAGGGGCAGCTTGAAGACCTCCCTGCCGATGGCGAACTGCTCGTCCACCACCTCCTGCTCGATCCCGTAGTTGATGACATAGAAGAAGCCGATCTGGTGGACGGCATCCCGGAGTTGGGCTGCGAGCCTCTTCTTGCCCCCGGGCGCGTCAAACTGAGAAAGGTCGAGGGTAATGAATTCAGCCCAGTCCACTTGATTCACGGAAGACGCCACAGCATTAGTCCAAGTTCCCAGGGTTACCAAAGTCAACCTTCTCCAAAGGTGAAGAGGGCTCACAACTCACATTCATGTTTGGTTTCGGCTGGCTGTTGATACTTTAGGCGCGCCATACTCGGCCCACTTTGAACAGTCTTGGTGGCCATAGTGTCGATTATGGGAGAGGCAAGCTGTACGGCCATTCGCTAGCCGCTTGAAGTCTAATCTGTCGAGATCTATCTATTCTAGCATGAGTTGGGTCAACGAAACATGTTTAAGTAGCGAACCCTGCCGTGAAATGTCCCCCCCCCTTTCAGTTTCTTGCGCCAAACTGTCTGGCCCTTCTCGGAGTCGAGTCCATCGTTTGAAAGTGGTGGGACGGGACATAAGCCATCGAAAGATGATGAAACGGTCCGAACCATTCCTTGTAACTTCTTCTCGGAAGCTTTTACACGCCATCGGTCGTTTGGTGCCCCCTCTCCGATCCAAACCCCACCCTGTGTGCCCACACACTACCGATTCGGCACCTTGATCAATGCCTTCGGGGATACTTCAACAGATGGCACGATAGTATGTTAACCTACTTGGAGTACCTGACTCAACTCCTCATGTCGATGCGAAGTGACGTTGCCCCAGTTCCCACTCAATATTACAAAGGCCATCCCTTGCCTTTTACTAATAGTGCCAATATCTTTGTTAACTAACCTTGGTTTATCTGCGGGCTTCTAGAACCAGACATGCCGGCACACTCTCTCAAGTCATGGTCGTGAATAAAATGGTGGTGTGGCTACGCCCTCGTCATCTGCCCGCAGGAACCAATTTACACCGGCTGCCAAAATTACATTCAAGTCTTCCATACTCGAATACCCATGTCGATCTGGAGTCTGTTCCTCCCCCTATAGCTGAAGCCTCCTTCATTCATCCGGCAAAGACCCCTCAACTCCCCAAGGCATCAGAAATCCTCGAATAAGAACATACAGGAGATCTCCGTCTTGAACCATGTCCACCCGTCCGTCAAAAGCTCTCCTCTGCCTGCACGGCACTGGATCAAAATCCAGCATCTTCCGTATGCAGCTCGCCAAAATCCGCCTGGCGCTCAAGGATGAGTTCGAGTTCGTCTTCATAGACGCCCCGTACCCCGTCCCCGCAGGGCCGGGCGTTCTCCCCATCTTCGCCTCAGCGGCGCCCTTCTACGGCTGGTTTGGCGGGTCGGGCGCGACTATTGAAGACAGGCTAGACACCATCAATGAGTCCGTCCGCGAATCCGTTGAGAGGTGGGAGGAGTCTCAGAGGACCGGAGGAGCGGGCCCGGCCCCCAGGATCGTCGGCCTGCTGGCCTTCTCCGAGGGCGCCCTGGTGGCCTCAATGTTGGTCTGGCAGCAGCAGCTCGGGCGACTGCCGTGGCTGCCCTATATACGGTTCGCCGTCCTCATCTGTTGCTTCTTTCCGGACGAGGCCGGCGCTCACATGATGGCCGATGGGGGAACGCTGATCCGGGTCCCGACCTTGCATCTGCACGGCAGGCAGGACTTCTGTTTGGCCAGGGCACGGAAGCTCGTCAGGGAGCACTATGAGCCTAGCGCAGCTACGGTTTTGGAATTCGAGGGCGGTCATCAAGTTCCCACTAGGATTGTGGACTGTAGAGAGGCTGTGAAGTACATTATCAAACTATCCAAGATATAAGTACTTAGTTGGGTCTTTCGTTTTAAAACTTCGACTGCTAGCATGGAACAAAAGCCCTTCCTCGGGCAAGTATCCAGAGGAGCAATCATGTTTGATATCCCACATTTTTTCGAGCCATTTATCCTTATCCCTGAGCATTTTAGCATAAGAAGCACGAGACTATTTCTACTTGATATTTCCGTCCGAGGTTGCAATTGCCTGTGTATTAGACACACGGCGCTCCGGTCTCCTCTTTACCAAGCGCGTTCCTCGACAGCGCTCGAGATCTGGCTGCACAATAGCTTGATTCCGCGGATATCGACGTCGAGTTCGTCGAGCGAGTCGCCTCCCCCACCCAAAACCATCATCATGGGTCTCGAGAGGCTGGACCCCATCGTGTCCTTGGCGGCCGAAGTCAGCGACTCGAGGCGTTTGTGAATCCCCGTCGCCACGTGAAGGCATGTCTCGGCGAACAACCGTACCCTGAGAAGATTATCGCCGTCCCCCGTAAGGCCCTCGATTTGGATGTCCGGCCACAGCAGCAGCGGCTTCTCTGTGGACGAGGATCCGGAGCCATCCCCCCCGCCTTTCTGCTGGGACACGACGGCCGCGAGGATGGAGCCCAGGGTGCGCTTCAGGATCTGGTTTAGGCACACATAAGATGTCACGATGTGTAGCGACATGATCATGTCGAGGTGGCGGTCTGTACCAGGGCGGACGTCGGCCGTTGTCGTCGTGCCGGGGCCTGTCTGACAACTCCTGCCGAGATGATCAGCGTCCTTTTCCGTGAAGAAGACGCCAGTTCGGCTCCAGTCGCTGTTGGGTGTGAGAAGGACATCGGCCTGAGGCAGGGCCTGGAGGCTGTGCTGCGTCTTTATCCGCAGCTCATCGGTCAGAGATTTGAGCGCCTCTAAGCACTTGAAAGCCCGCTGGATGCAGCTGCTACCGACGTGCTTCAGATCAAGGTCGGCTCCCAATGACGATGACGCCAAGCCCTGGGCATCTTGGCTCAATGTATGGCTAAGATCGGCAAGTTGCCGGTACAAGTCTCTCCGGTGGTCGCCCTGGGGAGGATGAATTTCGATGTCCGGCGGCGAGGTCTGGGTTACAGTGGCGCCAGCAAGCTCGTCATCGAGAGAAGCCACTCCTCCGGCGCTGCTCAGGCTGGGCGTGTCCTTGTTCGTTGAGATCAGGCCGGAAAGGTCCTCCCCGTTCCACCCCCACGAGGGGAGCATATCATTGGAACACGAGGTCCAGAACTCCGAATAGTCCTCGCCAGCCGTAGTGGTTCTACCCCGCTCGGTAGAGGTGGCAGGACCGGAAGAAGAAGCGCCGGGGCCACCGGAACCTCTTGAAACATGACTTTGCTGCATCCCAACTGGTGCTTGCGATTTTGTGTGTCGTGCTTGAGTCGCCTGGAGAAGCTCTTCTTGTTCGGCCCAGAGCATCTCAGGCCGATGAGAAGAAGAAGAGGAAGCAGCAGCAGCAGCAGCAGCAGCAGCCGCCGCAATACTCTGCTGCTGATGCTGATGCTGACTGTGATGGATCGAATTGGCTGGAGAGTGGGCTGCTGCCCGCCTTGCCCGGGTCCGTCGCGCTCCGCGAGACGACGAGTCATCCGAGGTGCGCGGACGACCGGGCCGCTGCTGGAAGCTGGTGTTGCAAACGGCACCAACCCTCTGGCAACGGCGGCACGGCGCCAATGGGCCTCCGGTCGAGGAACTAGCGCCGGCATTATTGCTGCTGGTCGCGGCCTCGGAGCCGGGGCCGGAACCAGTGCCGGGACGCTCGCATCGTAGTTTCTGGCACCGACAACGGTCACAGGCAGAGCGACGGAGCTGGTCGTCGAGCTCAAGTAGCGCGGTCTCCTCTGGTGCAAGAAGCATTTTCCCCAATCTAACGCATTCACCCCAAAATGACAGTCAGGCCGTTGAGAATATTCGGAACCTCGAAAGCCGAGCTCAGCGCAGTGGCCGATGTGAAACTTAGGGGTGCTGAAGCCTCCAAGGTGAAGGTCCAAAGCTATGTTGTATTGTTAAGATATGTCTTTCCACTCATTGCTGCGTCCAAAACCTCATAAACTCCTCGTGTACCATCGAGGAACTCGAATATTGACCGGGCTGGCAAATCAAAGGGATAGGCATGGAGAGAATCTTCTGCATCTCTGAAGCGTCGTGCAGTAAATCTTCGCGTTGCGCTACCTAAGTCATGGCACCGTAGGTTCAGAACACGCACAGTGAATCAGCTAACATGTGAAAGCGTTTCCATACCGCAATCCATGGAATGTCATGTGACTATTAGCGCATGCGTTTTGTGATGCGAACGTAGGACAACGGAGGGAGCACAAACGTTAATAGGATCTCGATGCAAAGCTGCCAATGTCTTGGTGTCAAAGAATGCTGGGGTAAAATGGTTTTTGTGCTCAGGTATTGTATACAGAGACATGGTTCTGGGTGCAGCTATTCTTATTATCTCTCATCTGAAAATCAGGTTCCTGTCTGTGGGGGGCTGCTTTTTATCATACCCCCATTTAGACAACCGTAGCGTTTGGCACTGTGTCTCATTCATGATGATCTTTCAACCTGGCTTGCCGACCGGGTGCCTATCCCACCAAATTATCTGTATTGCCGGCATAACGCCGATTGTGTCTTATCGATGGGTCCAGGACTGCAGTTTATCTAACTGCTTGATTTGTTCTCCTTCCCACGGCTCTATTCTCTAGCCATGCTTTAGCCGCCTTGACCATATTATCGCTAAAGATTGTGAGTCTATATACCAGCATGATTAGGACTGTAGTTCTTTATAACGGTAGTTAGATCAATTCGTCTTTCGAGGAAGACATGAAAGAAGCAGTAGTTGTATACGGGCATGGTGCTCGCAGTATCTCTATCTCTGAGGGCACTCTGGACTTCTATGCTCTGGTGAGCTATCAAGGTACATAGCTAGACGCCCCCATACAGGAAGTTTATCTTTTGCTAACCGCTGACCATTACTCTGTTCTGATAACTCTGTATGTTTAGTTATGTATCTGCGCCAACTTCCGAGGGACCGCCTTGTACCTAGCTAACCCTAAGCTTCATGTCTCTTTGCAGACCTCAACCTTGACCAGTACTTGAGACAATCCTCTGTCAAACTTTAGCTGACGTGGTGTAGCTGCATGGAGGTATAGCTGCATGGAAAAACTCAATCGGTAAGCGGGATAGTAATTACACTATATGCTGTCAACAAACATAATTAACAAGCGTATGCGCCTATCACTTATTTACCTTTTTCTCTAATCCATCAGCTGACTTCGCCTTGTTTTATTGAAGCGTTCAGCGAAGGGCTCAAAGTCTATGTCCCCCTCAGACCGACTGAACGCATCTTTACTACCTAGCTTAGACCTCCAGGTCGTATCTTGTTGTCCCCTCAACTGCGACATGGTCCGTATTATTGTAGACCTATTTCAAAGCATAGCATCACCGCCCCCCCCCCCCCCCCCCGCGGACATCTTGAGACCATCGGCCAAGACCACATCAAGTGAGGAACAACCTCATGTGTGCCTCTGCCCCACATAGGAGCATTTAGTTAGTATATTCTTCTTAATTCGGTGTGTATATAGGCTTATATGTCGGATAATTCTGACACTTCTCTAGCACCACCAGCAAGGCACACGGCGAGACACCTGTTACAACCTGCGTCAGAAGGTCGATTGGCAGGTGCATCACTTTACACAACCCAACAAGTTACAGGCTATGTTGTCCCACTAGACAGACAGGACAACGAGCAGCAATAGTATTTATACAGAAAAAAAGACTCTTCACAGACACGGCGGCTTGAGGAAGAGGAGCAGATGCAGTTAGACTTTGTCGGCCGCTGTTAGTTTGTTAGCGGCCACTTGCTGCTAGGGTATATACATAATTAGACTTCCACACGCGGGTGTTGGTGCACAGTTGAGTTTGGAGCTCTTGGGGGTAATCCCCCAAGAGGAGATGAGATCGGCGCACGTTCGGCGCATTTTCAAGCCGTTGCCGAGTTGTCCTGTTGTGATGAGGATTCGAACCATCTGCATAATTGGCTTGCCTTCTACAAGAAGAAGAACTCGATCTCGATCGGTCTGAGCTTTACCTCTCAAGCAACCCTCGAGAGAATTATGAACACCATGGACTGGCTTTATCAGACACCTGAACGGGTCATGACGACTGCGCTTGGTTTTTTCGGGGTCTTTGTAAGTCGGAAGATAACACAGGCTCCATAGGACTGCTTGTTGGAAACCAACTGATTTGAAAACCTCTCCTTTTGTCTCAGGTTCTTGTCGCCTACATCGCATCTGTGGTCTACGAGGCCTTCATATCGCCGTTAAGCAAATACCCCGCCCCGATCTACTGTCATGTGAGCCATCTACCGGTCGCGTGGCACATGTGGCGCGGCACACACCCATACTGGCTCGACGGGTTACACAAGAGGTACGGGCGCGTTGTCCGCGTTAGTCCGAGCGAGCTGAGCTACACGGATGGACGAGCCTGGAAAGATATATACGGACACACCCGAGAAGGAAAGCGTGGCTGCCCCAAGAACCCACGCTTCTATGGCCCCGTCAAGGACTTGGACAATGGCACACCGGGCATCCTGGAGGCCGACGATGTGAACCATGCGCGATTCCGCAGGATCTTCAGTCATGCATTCAGTCCCAAGGCACTACAGGAACAAGAACCAATCTTCCAAAAGTATACCACCCTGCTCACCCAGAGGCTGAAGGAAAAAATGGACGGGAACTCCCAGGGAGAGTTCGATCTGTTGGCATGGTACAACTATGCCACCTTTGACGTTATGGCCGACCTCACGTTTGGCGAGTCCCTGAAGCTACTGGAGACGACGGCATACATTCCCTGGATCGATGCCATCTTCAACAGCCTCCAGGCCGGCGTCATCTTCCGGAGCATGCGCTACTGGCCTTTGCTCTATAGAGGTCTGCGTCTCGCCTTCGGCGCGAAGCTGCGCGAGAAGCGGAGGGTGCAGTTCAGGTACTGCGCCGAGAGCGTCGACAGGCGTCTCGAGAAGCCGCCCTCGGCGGAAGCGCGGACTGATTTGTGGTCCCTCGTTCTCAGGCACCAGGAGAAGGAGGACCGCCTGACGCTGCCCGAGATGCACACCAATTCGAGCGCCTTCATGATGGCCGGTACGGAGACGACGGCCACGGCGTGCGGGGGCCTGACGTACTACATGCTCAAGCACCCCGGCGTTATGGAGAAGCTCGTCAGGGAAATCCGCACCAGCTTCGACAGCGAGCAGGACATAACGATCGCTCGCATGCAGCGTCTCGAGTACTTACAAGCCTGCATAAACGAGACCTTGAGAGTGTACCCGCCCTCAGTCACGGGATTCCAGAGAGTGACTCCGCCAGAGGGCGCTGAGATTTGCGGCCGGTTTGTCCCAGGCGGGGTGAGATGACCAGAAACACCCCTCCCCTCACCCTTGTTAATGTGGATGAAGCGCTGACGACAGCTATATATCCAGACCTCGGTCTACGTGTCGAATTACGCCTGCTTCCGGAGCGAACTCAACTTCAAGGATCCAGAAAAGTTCATCCCCGAGCGTTTCCTGGATCAAACCGGTGACTACTTCGAATACGACAACAGAGCAGCCTTGCAGCCTTTCTCGTATGGTCCGCGCGTCTGCATGGGAAAACAGTATGTCTAAACGACCCAAAGCAGAGACCGGTATAAGTTCGTCTTATGCGGATACTGATCAGCAGCTAGCATGGCCTATGTCGAGATCAGAATGATCATGGTCAAGATGCTGTGGAACTTTGATCTGAAGCTTTGCGATGAGGATGAAGACTGGCTCGACCAACCGGTATTTCTCGTCTTCAAAAAAAGGCCCCTCATGGTCAAAGTGCGACCAAGAAGTCATGGAAATCCGGACAAACCTCAGTGATAGACCGAAACAGAGCTCGAGATATGGCGATTTCAGGATAGGTTCTTCGACCTACTTTATTGAACCCGGAAGCTTTTGTCGGGGGATCGAGTGCGGTATGGCGATGTGGCAAAGGTGGATTAGATCCCTACACCATAACTCATCACGGCTAGAAGACTACATTTACGCTCACATCGTTTGGTACATGGCCTTCAACGCTAGATCACCTTTACATCTCCCTCAACAGACCATCACATTCATCCTAATTATAAGTCTAACTCCACATGTTACTGCTCTATGACGAATGTATTGGTTTTGGCCCAGTCACCGTCAATGGAAAGCTTAGGGCTTGCGTTGGAGTAAACTTGGGCTCTGGGTCGTTTTCGCGTTTATGTGCCCGTTCAGAAGATTCCAAGTGTTGCCAGTTATCCGGGATATTGTCCAGATGGAAGGACTGTGTCGTGTTGTAGAACCTCTTTCCAGGCACAAATCACATCCGCGTTCTACTGCCAAGTGACAGGTTACGAATATTAGTATTGGACGAAGTAAACATAGACGACGGCGACCCGTTTATGGAGGATCGGATAGCGGCCCCCTCCCTTCACTGCTGAGTCTGAATAAAGTGGAACATGTTGAGATTGTCTCTCTCTATGCTGTCGTCGGCTTGCGTCCGACAACGACGTGGAGCTTCACCATCAAGTCGGCGATGTTGGCTACGAACGTCTCATCGTAGCCTTTCCGCATGGCCGCCAGAACCTCCGGACTCCGCCGCGGGCCCGAGTTCCTTTCCACGACGCCCCAGTACGTGTCCACAACTGTCCTCCAGTACTCATCCCCGCCGCCGCCCCGCAGCGACGGCGGCCCGGCGTTGGGGATATCGTAGACGTCGCGGGTGACAACGTCAATGCCTGCGCCGGCCAGCAGCTCAGCCATGCGGCGCCCAACCCTTAGGTCGAGCCCAATATCAACTGTGTCCTTAATCCAGGTGCGGAACCACTCCCACCGGTCCCCAAGCTCCGTATCGTACGCCGCGCCGGCGCACCCCCCCTCCCCAGCGCGCAGCATCGAGTCGTACTCCTGCAGCTCCACAACCCCCCCAGGGGCAAGCAGAGGCGCCACCACGTTCCGCAAGTGGGCCTCCCATCCGACGATGCCCAGGATGGTGAGCCTCTGGAAGACGTAGTCGAAGGACCCGGCCGCGAGTTCGCCCCGCCCGAGCAGGTCCGCCACGCTGCCGAGGAGAAAGCGGGCGTTAGGCGTGTCCCCGTGGCGGTCCGCTGGCACGGGCGACAGGTCCACACCAATCACCTCGGCAGAGGGAAACCGACGGGCGAGCTGCACCGTGAAGATGCCCGTGCCGCAGCCGATGTCGAGGATCTTCCTAGGCCGGTTCGGGAAGCCGTCTGCAGCCGGGGCGTGGAAGACCTTGCCGCCCATTACCTTAGCGAAGGCTCGATACTGCGCGTCCAGGCGCTCATGTTCCGCGGCACTGAGTCATTTGGTGCGGTTAGCTCTGAGACGGGGACTGATGCCTAGGTATGTTTGCCCGGAAGGGGGTTCTAACTCGTTTGGAAGCTGATAGGGGCCGTCCTCGCTGGCAAAGGATCGTCCCTTACTAATATATGTCGCCATTTTCTTATTTACTTTTTCTTCCTTTTGTTTTCTTGTACGGGCGGTGCCTTCTTTGCTGATAGCGAAGGTCTTCCTATAGGTCGCCGGACTATCAAACTCCAAGTCAAGTACTTGTGACTCCCGCGCTGCACAGTCAACAACGCAGGCGTTTTGTAACAGCGGCGACTTATATCACAGTGTAAGGAGGACACATGCAATCAGGGGGGTCGGAGTCGGGATTGCGGCCTAGGGAGCCCCGGTAGATGTCAAAGTGGTCGGAGCCGGAGAGTTGTACTAATGCACCGAAGGCATCATCGAATGGCCGTTTCTTCTGTCGGCCCCACTAACGCTACTGTTCCGACCCGAAACACGTCGAGAAAGGCTAGCGCTTAGATTTCTTTAGACGTGCGTTCTCGTTCTTACATTCATAGTAGAGGCATAAATGGACTTATAGGGTAGGCTTCTCCTACTGCGCATTTCAGAGAAGTAATGAGAAATGGAGGGACTCCTCTACTTGCAACTGCCAAGCTAGCTCGTGGCCTTGACTTTCGTTTCGAAGACGAACCGTTTGAGCTTAGTCATAAAATTACTTTATTAACAATGTTCCTATTAGTAGCATCTTCGGCGCCACAAGAGTTGTGATCCAGGGCATGGCATGCTTTCGTATGTATACCTTGTCTATGCTTTCCCAGGCAATGCATGCATGCATACTCAGTCCTCAGGTCGGGATCGCTTTAGTCTTTTACACGTCTAAGGGCAGCACAATAGCTAGGGTTAGGCTTTTAAAAGAGAAAGGTCTACAAACATTTACTAAGGGGTGTTAGTAGGCAAGCTGAGAAATCTAAACACCCCCTTATATAGGGGGGCAAAAAGGGGGGGTTACACCCTATCCCTACTTTATACTACTTTTTGTTATATTCTTACTAAAATTATTAAATGTTAAAATAAGTTATTAATAAATTATAATACTAACTAAACTAGTTATACTACTTTAACTTATTAATTATACCTTACTAAAGTAATAAGTATATAACTGTTAAATATAGTAGAATAACATATAAATTAACTAGTAAATACATAGTTAACCTATAGTAAATAGTTAGGATATAGGCAGTAAATTAGCCTTACTTTACTAGTAATTCTACTAATTATATAGCTAGGATTAGCTTAGGGATTTTATAGTAATTTCCCTATAGATTTACTAGACTTATAAGTATATTATATAGTAAATTTACTATATAATCTTATAATAGTTTTCCTTTTTATATATAACTTAGAACTAGTATTTACTACTATTATTTATTATTACCTATTAATACGTTATTATAACCTAATAAGTTATAAGCTATATTACTCTACCTAATAGACAGAGGGTAGGTAGCAGTAGTATTTATATAGATAAGAAATAAAGAACAGATAGATAACTCCTTAAAACAAAAGAACTATAGTATAAGTTACGTAAAGATAAGGAAGTAATTATAAGATAAAGTAATTACTAGTAATTATAAAAGTAAGCGCTTACTAGTATCTACTAAGCGCTTACCTTATATAAGAATAGTAATTACTTTTAACTATTAGTTAAAAGAACTATTTAGGGAATAGTTAGGTCTTATATATAGAATAGACTTAGACGCACTTAAGAACAGACTTCTATAGCTCTTTAGTAATTAACTTATAATATATTCTCTAAATATCTTTTTAGTATCTAACCTTAGTAATTTAATTAATAAGAAGCTATATAAGCTATCTTAATAATATTAACTACTTAACTAATTACTAAGTAATTAATAAAATAGTAAGAATAATATTACTATTAAACTAAGTATTAACCTTTACTTACTATTAGTAGAAACCTTACTATCTAGAAACTAGCTATAATATATATATAGTTAACTATATTACTACCTTAGTAATAACTAATAATTACTTTAGACTATAAGTATAATTTTTAAATACCTTATTATTAGTAAGCTAGTATTATATACTTTATTTAATAAAACTTATTACTATTAAAGTAAGTATTTATTTTATTAATAAATTAATATTACTTAAATCTTTACCTTTTAACACTATTAATTTATAACTACTAAAATTATATTATACTTATTAGTAACTAATAATACGTTTCTAAATAGATTTTACTATATCTTTAAGTCTACTTTAGTATAAGAAGTACTTAGACCTAGAAGAAAGGTTTAACTATTATAATATTATTAATACTATAATTAATAATACTACTAAGCCTAGTATTATAGATTTAGTTAACTTAATAGAAGAATTAAATAGCTCTATTGTTTCTATATATCTTAGTTTAGTAAATAACTTAAAGAATATAGAAAGTAAATAATAATTATAAGAAAAGCAGAATATTAATACTTAAGGAGTATTTAACTCTTATAGTATATTATATAATATTATTATAAGTAATAAAGATACTATAATTAGTAATACTTTAAAGCTACTATTATATAAGGTTTATAATAACAAGATTATTAATAATAATAATAGTACTTTTAAAGACTTTAAAGTAAGTTATTTTATATTTTAATCTTTAATTTATTACTATTACTAATTTATTATACTATAAAACACTATTATTAATACTATAGAGTATAGTATTAGCTTTAGCTATTATAAGTAAGAAGAAAGTAATATAAATATTATATTAGATTATAAGATTAAAGAAGTGAAGAAATATTATATTACTAATATTCTTTTAAATAATCTTTATAGTAATAAAGTTTAAAGTCTTAGTATTATTAACTAGTGTATATAATAATATTAAGAAGGCTATATTACTCTATCTTTATATACTACTTTAATATAGTATAAACCAATATATAAAGAAATTAATAATCTTGTATTTTATTTTTATATTTTTATATTAAATAAGAAATATATTATATATATTTATACTTATATTATATTATATAAAGTAAAAGAATAAATACAAATACATATATTCTATTATATTAAAGAAGAAATAAAAGTACCTATACTTATATTATATTTTGTTTATATTGTATTTTTTTAACTTTCTACATATAAGAGAAAATAACTATAACACCTTAAGTTTATTTAAAGTATTTAGAATCCTCCTCTTTAGAGGTAGACTTAACTTTTTAATATATTTAAGCATTATAACTAGGCTCTTTATAGATACTATATTATTATATATATATTTCTATTTTCTTTATATAACTATTACTTTAACCTGTTTTTACTTATAACTACTTTATTATATTTATTTAAGGCTTTATATCTTATACCTAATTAATTATAAGTGTTTTACCTTTCTAAATCTGTTTTTCTTTATCTAATAATAGCAGCTTAGATACTTATTTACCTCTTAATACCTAGCTAGGTCTACTTATATTAAAGTCTATTTATACACTACTATTATTATCCTTTTCTTTAGCTACTATATGTACCTAATGATTAATACTAAGGAGCTATTTTAAGGTTTATATAATTTAATTTATAATTAGATTAGACTATAAAGGAAATTTAATTAGCTAGTTTAGTGTCTTTAGGACCTAAGGTTCTAGTAAGCTAGTAAAAGAATATAGTAATATTAGTATATAAAGCTTTATATCTGGCTATAAAACTATATATTTAGGATTATATTAAATAAGGCTAGCTACTTTAAAGCCTACTTAGATACTTACTATAGTTATTACCTTATAATATACCTTATAAAAGGCTAAAAGAAAGTTATCTTTTATAATATATATAATATATACCTATATAAGGACCTTAATATCTTAACTATATACTTATTTTAAAAGACTAAAGCACTTAATATTAAGAGACTAAAGCCTATATAATATATAAGGTACTATATAAAGTATAATAATCTTTTGCTTTTTATAATATAGCTTAAAATTAATATAATAGTAGCTTTTATAGCTATTAAAGATAAGGAGGTAGTAAATACCTTTTTATATAACTCCTTATATAAAAATTAAAAAGCTTTACTTACTTAAGGCCTTTCTTATTTATAATCTAACTATTTTTTATAAAAGTAATTACCTAGTTAGGTAAAAGAGGGCTATTATAAATCTAAGAGTTAAGATAGACTTTACTCATATAGATAATATATAGTGTAATAAAATAGCTATATAACCTAATACCCTAGATTACTATAACTTATTTTAAATTCCCTTATTATACTTCTCTTAGCTTACTATATTATTTAAAGGCTATAATAACTATTTTAGAAAATATCTTACTTATTATAAATCTAGTTTTATTAAAGTTATAAATATTATTATTATATATACTATACTTTCTAATTATATTTTATATAAAGAAAAACAATATATAACATATATTTAAATCTCTATAGAGGACTTTTTAATAGTTAATCTTTTAATTAAAATATCTCTTTAGCTTAGGTTATTATTATATAAAGTTTAAGGCCTAGTTAATATATATAATAAGTAAGCGCGCTAGATAAGTAAGCGCGCCACCTAATTATAGCTACCTTATAAATATAACTAAGAAGTAACTATAAAATAATAAAATTAATTTAAACTACTTAGAATCCTATTCTTTAGATATTTCTTTATTAAACTAGTACGTTTATATATTATATCTAGTGTTCCTATAAGTGCTATACTACTATTTACCTATTTTTATCTTTAATCTATAACTACTACTTTAATATATTTCCTCCTTAATCTAGGTTATTACCTCTCTCTATAACTAAATATCTTATATATTAGCTATACTAAGACTTCTTTTTTACTTTAGATAAGTTTTTTTTACCTTTTTACGTTAGTTAAGTAGGTTATTTTCCTTATAAAGGGTTTTAACCTTAGCTTTTAATAAAGTATTTTTATATATAATTCTTAACGCTCCTTTAAGAATATACTTAGTAGCTATTAATCTATATATTAAGGAGCTATCTAGATAATTAATAAAGTAATCTTTAA
>NW_007361095.1:0-82561 GCF_000149035.1 Colletotrichum graminicola M1.001
TAGATCTTCTAATTAGCCTGCATACTATCTTGCTCTAGGCTAATTACCCTACCCTGCTTTACTACTTTTATATTATTTTAATAATATAATTTAACTATATTATATAAAATTAATTAAAAATATATATTACTTTATTCTTTATTACTATCCTAAACTACCTTATAAGTTTATATATTATATTTAGGCTTTTTATACTTACTATACTATTATATATATAGCTTACTACCTTTTATTTAACCCTTTTTTTAAGACGTTTTCTTACTTCTAGCTTTAATACCCTCTTTTTCTTCTTATAGCGCCTCTACTTTACCTATATTAAGTAACCTTTTAAGATATAGTCTAGTCTTTTTAGCCCTCTAGTACTTACTTAGTATATTTATTTTTATATTAAGTCTAAAGTTCTTAGCCTTAATAATAATAAGCCTATATACTAACTTACTAATACCTTTAGCTTAAAGGTTAATTACTTTATATATTAGTATTAGTAAGGTTCCTTAATATCTTTAGATCTATTTTTATAATAAACTAGTACTTTATATATCCTTAAGTATAGTAGTTAGTGTCTTTAGGTCCTAAAAGCCTAAGCTAGTTAGATATAAGCTAGGAGGTGTTAGTATATTTAGCTTAAAATCTAAGTAAGAAATAACTACTTTAAGGTTAAATAGTATAAAGCTAGCCTATCTAAAGCTAGCTTATATATTCTTTTTCTTTATTAAAGTAAAAAATACTATCTTAAAAGTAAAAGAAAAGTTATCTTTTATAATATATAAAATTTATATTAATATTATTTTCTTAATCTTTTTACTATATAAAAGCTTTAATAAGCTAAAATAACTTATATTAAAAGGCTAAAGCTTATATAATAAATAAAAGAATATATATAAAGTAATAATCTTCTATTTTTTATAAAAACTATTAAATTTAGTTAATTTATAGCTATTATAGCTATTAAGGATTAAAAGTTAATAAGTACTTTTTATATAAGACTTTATATACTAGTTAAAATAATTTAACTAATCTAAGCTAATCTTGTTTATTATCTATATATTTTTACTTAAGTAGATATACTATTTAGCTAAGAATTAGCTATTTTAGTACTAAGAGAGGAAGTAATATTTACTTTTTATAATAATATATAAAGGTATTACCTAGCTATCTATATATACACCTCAAATAATAAAAACCTATTCTTAATTACTAAGCTGTTTTATATAAAGCCTTCTTTTATAATTAAAGATTATAATAACCTTTATATATAATAGTATTTTTATTAAGAACCTACTTTTATTAAAATTATAAATATTATAATCCTATATCTTATACTTTATAATTATATTTTATATAAGTATAAACTAATGTTATATAATTATAAGATCTTTAGCTAAGGCCCTTTAATAGTTAATTTAATATTTAAATTATATCTTTAATTAGAGTTATTATTATATAAAGTTATCTACTTATTAAGGTCTAATATATATTATATTATATTTATTTAGGAGTTAGTTATATATATTTTATACGTTATGTTATTATAAAGGAAACCCTTAATTAATTAGGTTAACAACCTTCTTAAGAATTACTTTCTTTTTTACTTTTATTATCTTTATTAAATTTAGTTATCTTTTGCCTTATATAATATGTCTAGTAAGTTAATAATAAAGTGTAGATTTAGGCCGCTAATAGATAGAGGCTGCTTTTTATATAGATAGTTTTTAGTCTTTTTAGATAGCTAAAAGTATAAGGATAATCTAGGTCTCTTAAGGAGAGGATTCTATTGTTATATATAGAGAAAAGGTAGTATAAAGATAAAGATAGTAAAAATAATAAGGACGTATATTACTTACTATAATACGTTACGTACTATATATATATATTAGCTAATCTATATATAATAATATAAAAACACTAGTTATTTCTTACTTATTCTTATTTATCTTTTTCTTTTACTATAAGATCTAATATTATTTTTAATCTTAGTAATATTAATTTATTTAATAATTATAAGCACTAAAAGTACTTTTATAAAGTATTTAGTAGTAAATAAACTAGCACTAGCCTTATATTCTATAGCTATTTTTAAGCTATTACTATTTATAGTAATAAAGAATATCTAAAGAACTTTATTTATATAAGTATTTACTAGAAATTTACTACTCTTAAGAGAAAATAGCTATATCTTATTAAGTATTTCTAAAGTAAAGCTAACTATATTAGTATCTTAACCTTGCTAAAAACTCTTTAAACTTTATTATCTTTACTAACGTTAATAAATTCTTTTTTACTAAAAGTATTAAGGTTACTTAAGAGATCTTTACTATAAACTCTTAGCTTAATTACTTAAAATCCTAAAACACCTATTTATACTAAGAGAACTAGGCTATATACTAAGATAAGTAGACTTTTTATAAAATTATTAAGGATATTAAAGTAAAAGTAAGTAATAATAAAAATAATAAAGTAATTACTAAAAAAACACCTAAATAAACTACTAATATCTTTTCTTAATATAATACCTTAGTCTAATTTACTTTACTTTAAAAGTATTAAAGTTATTAAAATACCCTTACTAATAAGCTTATAAAGCTTAAGTAAAAGATTACTATTCTTAAGTAAGCCTAAATAGTAGCTAATTTACTTACTATTTAGGGATAATAAAGTTAATATATAGCTAATATACTTATAATTACTAAAATATTAACTAACACTCTTATTATAATTAACTAAAAAGATAATATATATTTAATTAATATTAATAAGGCTCTTAATATAAAATATAGATTTTACTAAGCTATTAAAAAGGTTAAGTTAAAATAATTTATTATTAAAACTATAGTTAATACTATAAAATACCTAGCTAGTTCTATACCTAATATTATAAAGAAACTTAACTAATATATTTAAACCTTTTATTAATCTCTAGCTAATAAGCTATAAACTATAAAGAATAAGCTACTTAAATACTTACTAAAAATAAAAACAATATATTACTATTTATTTCTATACTAAACTATTTAAAGTAATAATTATTTACTATATTACTTAATTAAGCTAATAATTAGCTAGTAAATAAGTAGCTTATTACTAATACTTAGTTTAGCCTTTTACTTTTCTATAAAGTAGTAGTTAATAACCTAGCTAATCGTACTAAATACCTTAAGGCTATATATTTTAAATACTATATAAGTACTAATAACTACTACTTAGTCTTTCTTAATACGTATTTTATAGTCTTTCTAGAGGTAGTAGCTAAAGGCCTAGTTATTTAGATTAATAATAACCTTACTAAGAACTAAATCTATAAAAAGCTAACTCTTAAGGTATTATTTTAGCTTCTAGATTACTATTACTTAGGTAGGAAAATATAGTATATTAATAGTATATAAGGCTAGCTACTATAATATTTAGTAGCTAGTAACTTTTTTTAAAGACACCTATTAGATAAGACTACTAATAAAAATAGCTAGGCTAATATTATAGCTAGTTTCTAGACAGTAAGGTTTCTACTAATAGTAAGTAGAGCTTAGTACTTAGTTTATTATATTTATCTTTTTTATTATCTTATTAATTACCTAGTAATTAATTAAGGCTTAGGGTTATAAGGTAGCTTATATAGTATCTTATTAATTAAATTACTAAAGTTAAATACTAAAAGCTATTTAGAGAATATATTATAAGTTAATTACTAAAGAGCTATAGGAGTCTGTCCTTAAAAACGTCTAAGTCTATCCTATATATAAGTCCTAACTATTCCCTAAATAGTTCTTTTAACTAATAGTTATAAGTAATTACTATCCTTATATAAGGTAAGCGCTTAGTAGATACTAGTAAGCGCTTACTTTTATAATTACTAGTAATTACTTTATCTTATAATTACTTCCTTATCTCTATATAACTTATACTATAGTTCTTCTGTTCTAAGGAGTTATCTGTCTGTTCCTTATTTTTTATTTATATAAATCCTACTACTGCTTACTATCTGTCTGTTAGGTAAGGTAATATAGCCTATAACTTATTAGGTTATAACAGCTAACCTTATTACTTATATAAGTACTAGCTTATACTATACTAAGTGCTATAGTTAGGAGTATATTTAGTTTCTAAATAACACTATACACTAAGATATTTATAATAAGAATAAGAAATAGCTCTTAAAGCTATTTATAACTCTTATAGACTTTAATACTATTATAAGTATAAAAGCTACTTAATTACTAAATAATAGTATAATTAAGTAAAAAGTATATAATAAATTCTCTTATATATAATATATATTAAAGAATTATCTAAGTAATAATATAGTTATATTTATAGTAAATTAAAAAAGAAATAGCTTAGTATAAGAAAAGTTAGTTATTAAATATTTATTATACACTACCATTTTATATTTATTACTTATAAACTATTATATATTTTAAGATAAAAAGTAATTTATATATAGGTAATTATTATATAATAAAATATCTATTTCTTAGCTAATTCACTATTACCTAGTTAGGCTAATAGCTATAAAATATACTAGCTATTTACTAACTAAAAGGTAAATAATTAGCTACAAATTCCTTACTAAAGAGCTAATAATTATCTAGGAATTACTAGATAATTACCTTACTATTATTAGAGAATTATTATACTAATTAGTAAAGTATTAGCTAAGGAGATTCCCTATTATTTTAAGAAAAATAGGCCTCTACTTTAGAAAGAGAAAGATATTAAATTTTAGATCTTATTTTCTAGTACCTAAAGTGTAACATAGGTAGTAAATAAGCTTTACTTTTAGGGGTAACTTTACTAATAATATTACTAGGATTAGCCTAGGATTTCCTAACTAAGAAATAGAGGGTTTTCCTTAATTCTATAAGATTTTACTATAGTTACATAACATATAATATAATTAATCAATTAACTATTATAATCTCTATAATTTAATAGAAATCTAATGCTAATTTAAAGTCTGTTTAGTAGCCCTTGCTACCTAATTTACTTCTAATATATATAACTAACCCCTGCTTTTGCCACATACAGATCCTTATTTCTGCTAGCACACTATACCTGTTATAGCGGCCGCAATACCCCTTCCTATTAGCCCATACATTAGCCATAGCTGTATTAAGTCAGTAGCTACGGTAGTGAGATCTGGCACAGGTCAGTGGTGCCCTGTATCGGGTTAGACGTACCGTGATATTATATATATATCGGGTGAACTGCACTGGAACACTTATGGGGGCTCAGAGCGACTACATCTGTCAGTCAGTTACTGAATGTGCCGCCCTGTGGTCCAAAAATAATAACATATCTTTATACCCTTTGGCGTGGAGGGAAGAGACTATGAAGTCCTCCGTCGGTCAACTTCGCGAGCTAAAGCCGAATCTATGGAGCGGGGCCAATCGGGACACGAGAATTATGTGGGGGGAAGCGGTGCTCACCAACAGTCAATGACGTACATGACACAGCGTGTTCGCTTTCTGAGTGACCCGGACCGTCCGAGTCGATCTATGAAGTAATTAGTTGAGTTGATGACTTTCATCAAAAGCCGAGGCAGTACTTGGAATATGAACATCATGTCTGCTTGCCCTTCGTGCCACTTTCATAACATATAGACCCTACAACATCTTATTGCACTTGAACGACAGCCATCCCTTACCTTCACATTTTAAAATCATTAACCACTTTCGTATTATCGGATTCCCATAAGCAGAGGTTCCAATGATGGGTGTCTCTCTTTCGACTGCACAATGGCTTGCGCCTCTTTCATTCGTCATTGATTTTGTGGCCCAGAACTATGGCATGTTCAGTACTCCTAACATGAAAGACGTACACGATGCAAACCTCTCTTTTTGGTCGCCGCAGCCCTTCTTCATTGCCGGGTTCTTCTTCCCACAACAGCTTTTCCAAGTGGCCTGGCTATGGCGCTTGTACAAGGCGGATACGAAAATTGAGCCAATGGATGCAGATGTTGGAACGATGGTTGACTTTGCACCGTTTTACGCCATCGGCAACTTCTGCATTGCGAGTAAGTTTTTGTGTTCTTGGGGAAAATAGGAAGAAAATGTCAGAAGAATGGGCAACCCCAAGCTGACAAGCCATGACAGCGTGGATGATTTTCTGGAATAGCTCAGATCTTAAAACCTCCAACGTTTTTGTCATTATCAACAGCTTTGCCCAACTCTACTTTATCTTCAACCGCCTGCCGCCAATGAACACCAAATCGGTCAACTCTGTTCTCACCCATGTCGTTGCCAAGACATTTGCCGGCATTGGGGTCTTGGATCTTCTCCATAACGGCTCGGTCGCTTACTTTGTTCACCAGCAACCTTCCACCGTTGTCAAGGTGCTTACTGGCGTTGGATTTGGGCTGTTGGCCAGCGTCAGTGATTGGATCTTCGGTGGCTGTCTTGTTTACGACCTCATTGCTCTATCCGTTGGCCAGTCTGCCTATGGGAATGCCCAATGGAGCAGGCTACTTGGCATCTATGCCGGGGGGGCAGCTGCCATTGTCAGCGCCCGAAACATAATGAAGTAAACCTTTTCCATCAGAACGCCTCGCGGGGCCTCAAGCTGACTGTCGTCAGGCCTCCTTACGTTAGCCAGCCCGCAGCTGGCTATAGCCCTTTGTGAAGTAAGGGAATGGTAGAGACAGGTAAGAAAAGGCATGTCACTGTTGCATCTAGAGTAGCTTCTTGCAATTCGTTGACCTGTCCCCGCCTTGTTAGCCTTAGTGGGAAGCTGCTCTGATTTGAGTCGCCTGGTTAAACGGCAATCTGTACGAATTCTGATCCGACCGCATTCCGGTATCATCAAATTTCATCTCCTAAAATTCAACGTGTCATGGATATAGTTCAAACGTGTGCCTAGGTGGTTGTACTGTATATTCTACATGATAAGCCGGGCACACGCTATGCCATTTGGATGTCTAGTCTAATGTGCTCTATTATCTAGTTGGCGCCCAATTGACCAACCATTCCCGCGCTTTGTCCAAGTCTCCTGTGGCTGCTTCACACGCAGCGAGACACCACTCGAAGTCCCATACTCCTTCTCCTGCCAACATCTCTGCTAGCTTCCGCCGCCGCTGTGAAGCCTCGTCAACACAAAAATATATTGGTTCCTGAACTTGAGGGATGCTCTGCACCAACGGTTTCACGATTGGCAAGGCGGCTTGCGCACTCGTTCCTTTGGATTCAAGCCCAAGGTTGGCTCTGCCAGAACGACACCACTCATTTCCGCACCATTTCTTTCCACAGCCTGTCATCAACTGGCCGAGATACCTTCTCTCAATACGACGTCGGAGAGCCTTGCCCTCCGGGTCGTGCATGCTAACGTAGAGAGGTCCAAAGCACAACGAGCAAAGACCCAGATCGTTTCCAGGCCCCTGTCCCATAGCCGTTCCGGCGCCAACGGAGCCAGCGGATCCCACGCCATGAAGAGTTCGGCCACAGTTTGCGTTGCGGCAGATTGCAGGCTTGGATCGGGAAACCTTATCCAACTCGTGGTGCTTCATGTGGGCTGTCATGTCTCGCATGCGAACGATCTTCTGACACAGGTGGCAGTCTGTCGTGCGGGCGCCATCGGCCAGTTCATGAGCTGTGAGACCTGACAGAATTGTCTCTGCAGATGGGTTCAAGGGGTCGCCCTCCTGTGGCACTTCGAGGTGACAGAACTGGCAAAGAATCAATTTCCCTGGGCACACACTCGTACGGTGCAGTGCCAGCTCCACCAGAGATGGCGCCGTGAATTCACAAGATGGGCATTGACGCTCCGTATGCCTTACGTAATCGTGTTTGGCTTTGCTTGCTGATGAGTCGCCGTGGGCATCGTCATGTTCACAATGCCAGTGTGCTTCCCACTCCAAGGATCCCTTCTTGAAGACGTGTCTGCACCTTGTGCAAAGAATGTTGTTTCGAAGGCAGAAGTTCTGGTGTAGCACCAAGGTGCGCTTGGGAACCCACTGGAGGCAGTTTTTGCACTGTTCCTCATCTATTGGCCTCGTCTCATCGTTCACCAGGTCAACCGTCGCATCATGTAATTCTGCCTCTCCTTCGGCTTTCGCCCTGAGACGAAAGTAAACTGGTACCGAATCTTCAGAACCTCCCGCCAAGGGATAGCCATGAACCGCAATGAGAAGCTGCTCGGCGTTCTCCAGCTCGATATTCGTAGGTCGGATGGTAATAGCCTTTCTTCCATCTTGAGAGGGAGCGAAGTTGCTAAAAATATGTTCAAAATCGCGAGGTTGGGCTCGTTGCCGAGCGGACTTTGGACTGATGAACAAGTCTAATGAATCGGGAACCGAGAGCTCGGAGAGCTCAATGGTCAGGGGTCGGGTTCGGTCCCAGGAGGGCAGCTCGTAGTCGACGTATTCTCCTGGCAGAACTTGGCCTTCAGCGGGTTTCCACACATCAAGCTCGCTTCCTTTCGAACTTCCATTAGCAGTACCAGGTTGGGCCTTGGCCATGATTTGGCGCATAGTCTCTCGGGCTTGTTCTTCGTTGAGAGCCTCAATGTCGACTTCCAAGTCAGTATCCACGACGCAGATGCCGTCTCCCTCGGGCAGGAATTTGTCGACCAAGAACTTAAAATCTTCGCCTTTGACGCCGCGGACGGAGAGCACGGTACCCTTTGTGAGGGTGGTGTAACTTTCTCGTAGCTGACGCTCGAGCAGGGACTTCCAGTCGTCGGGGTCGTAACCTGCCTCGAGCGGCCTGAGGCGGACATAGGTCCCCTTGGGCAGTTGGTTCGCGTGCACTGTCACCCTCGGCTGAGTGTGTTTCGTTGAATCGTCCGTCGCGTCAATGGGTTCGCCGCTGGAGGTCTCGCTGCCAAAATCGGTCGGCAGTATGCCCAAAGCTTCCATGAGGTACGGAGCCAAGGCAATCTCGCCATCGTCGGCAGAGAACTCGCGAATGCCGGCGTAGACGATGTTCCCGTTGTTCTGATTGACCAAGCGGAACATCAAGGGGTTGGGTAGTTGCTGGGAAGAGTCGCTATGGTGGTACTGGGTTTGGTGATGGCGCGCATATGGATTGAATGGGTCGTATGAGGTGAAGGTAGAGTTTGCGGGTGCGGGTGGTCGGGGAGATGCTGCGAGCAGCTGCTCGAGGGCAGAGGGAGGAAGAAGAATCTTGTCGCCACGCAAGTCTCGAGGGGCGGATTGTGAGGGTGGGAGTACTGCAAATGGCGCAGACCACTTCAGCTCAGGCTGTGATTCCTCCATATCTTGGACCTCCTGACCGTGGCCAAACGCGTCGGTTTTCGAATTGGCGGTCGTCTCTTTTGCTTTGCGAACCGTCAATGACGAACGGCAGGCGAAAAAGTCTAGGTGGGGTGGAGGGGTAATGAAGGAACTGCTCTTTCGTCGGAGGCACGGTTAGCGTTCGGGGTGTTGCAACTTGACATGATCGGAGGAGAGAAAGCGTCGAGTAAACGGAGTCTGGCAAGAGAAATATCAACCAGGCATGCCGCTTTGAGATGGCATTGCATCACCTAACTAGTGTAGGAAGCAAAACACCACGGTGATGGTCGCGATGAATCAGCATGATGGTGGGGTTTCTTCTGGATTCCATAGAAACCGCCCGCCCGGGGTGGCTGCTGTCATCCAAAGTGCGTTTACTACTACGGAGGTGCCTACCTGTACGGATACTAAGTACCCTACCAGGTAGCCATTAAGGTGGTTATTTAGAGTAGCTTATGTAATTGGACACATGCCAACCCCGTTCAGGCCAGCTCGCGCCACAGCTACGCCTTGTCTCTCCCTTATCTCTCTCTTATCTCTCTCACCGCCTACAGGTTGAGGGGGGCGCAAGCTCCCGAACCCCCGTTGACAGATTGAACCGGGGCGCAACAGCAGCCAGCCAGTCAGTCAGTTAGTCAGTCACATTGACGAGTGCTCATCTCTGCTGCTCGCCGGCTTGGCGGCCTGGCCGCGCACGCTCTTATCTGAGCTCAACTCGCTCAAAATAACTAAAACAAAACAAATCAACACTATTCGGGAACTGCCAGACGCGCCAAGAAGCTCCGTTTCCCTATCAATTGTTCCAGTGCTCCCCCGGCACCAAAAACAGCAGAAACAAAAGTCTCCATAACCCCCGACTCCGCGACTCCGGACTGCAATCCCGCGAGCCCCGGAGCAGGGCTAGCTAGCGGATCAGCGCGCCGAAACGCTCCCCCAAAATATTAGGTAAGCAAAGGAGCCATACAGTCCGTGCATGTACAGCACACCGTATACCCCCCCTCAACAGCTCCCCGGTAATCCCAGGCGGTGTCGCACAGGAGCAACATCTCTCGCAGGAGGGGACTTGGCCCCCGAGGCTTGAGCAGATGGGCATGGCACACTTACTACCGGTACCTACGTACGTACTGCAAGGGTCAACTCAACGTTAGGATGGGGTAAGTGGTCCGAGATACGCGAAGCGGATATTGCGACCTGGAGCAGGTCGAGCAGCACACAGATTAGCTTCTCCTCTTCCCTCTGGCTAGTGTGGTGGACAGTCAAGGGTGGAAAGGTCAAGTGAGACTTGATGCAAAGCCGGCCACTTAGCCAGGCCTTCGACCAAGGGCACAGAAATGCTTACAGTTCAGCACGATCTACATGCACTACCTACAGTAACCAGCTACAAACAGCCATGGCAACTCTAAGCGGTTGATGCGGCTAAGTTGGTCATGCAACAGTTTCAAGCCAGATCAGCACACCTTCATTGGAGCTTTGTCGGTTCACTCGGGATGAGATGAGTAGACTCTGATATCTATATGACAGCACTCGCCCAAATGAGGGGAGCTGAGCTAGGTAGTGAAGCTGTACGTACTACTAGCACAATGCGAGGGAAACAAGGGATCCCAATAGTGCCCTGCGCTATTGTTTTGTTTGGATGAGAACCGCCTCGGCACTCCCACACCTAGCCAGGCCGATGCAGCTTGCCTCATACCGCCTCAACACCTTGCTCACCTCACTTTTCCTCACTTCACCTTATGACTCCAACCAAACCCTCGCCTTCGACTCCATGGAGTGAGTGTCTTCCATACGCGCCACCCCCCACCCCCGTCCCATTGCTTCACTGTTCGGTCCGTACACCACGTCTTTCCCAGCCGTTGTATCTCCTCAAGCGGGCGACGCATGAATAAGTCGATGCATGGCAAGCCTCTCAGAGGCACTCAGCATTGGTGTCGAGGTGCCAGCTCAGTGGGCCTCCGCTGTTGCTCTGCAGTTGCCAAGACTGTGCCAAACAGCGGGTTGAAGCTCATCCGTTTCAACCGCACTATTCTCCGCCTCCTCCTGCTGCCACCATGGCTTCATTGACTGGGCACGGCCAATCCTTCTTTCAGGGCCCGACCCAGCTGGGCCAACCCCCAGATGCTACTCTCTGTTCCACGCTTACCACATTTTACCGGCAACGCCAACACCTGCCCTGCTGGGTGAAGCGACAAGCCAGTCAACGGGTGGGGGCAGGCACGCTTGTGTCTGTCTGTCTTGCCTTGGCTGCAACGCTTTTGCTTCTACCCCATCCTCAAAAAACGAAAGAACCCCAGATGGGGGTAACGGACTTGGATGGGGGGGTGTGAACCAACCCACCAACTTGGACGTGCATGTATCGTAGGTATTGGGGACTTGGACCAGTCTAGCCTACCTACTGAGCTCTAGCCCGCCCGTGCTGCATCTCTCGACGCATCTCGTCGTCGGTACTACTCTGTATGAGGGCGGTTAACCTCGAGGTCCCCTTGCCACATGTACAATAACACATGCTACCCTGTCTCAACTCTGCTTCACGGAGTGAGTGCATCTTCACCGCAAAGCTAAGGATAGACACACCCACGTTTCTTGTCTTGCCTTGCCCGGACACTAGCCCACCGTCCACTCTCTTTTCGTACCTCGCAAGGTTTGACGGTGTACATATTTAGATCAACACGTCTTCCGGCTCGAGTATGCATCAGAACCTGCCCACACAAGCTAGAGAGCTCTGATTTTCCCTACGCAGACCGCCATCATCATCACTACAAAAGCTGACAGCGATTACGCCACTGCCAGCGAAGCCGCCTGATCTGCCTTGTCGACCATCCTGTCGCCGTGCTCGCTTCCATTTCTGTGTTTCCCCCATCCTACTTCGTTCTTCTGTTCTCTTCCGCCAAAACCACCGTAATCGACCAACTTTTTTTGATTACATCGCCGCCGACCTTCGTGATTTACGGCCGTCGCATACCTCACTACCTTTCTATTCTTCCGGACCCCTCCACCACGCGCCTTCGCCGTAATATGCTCCAGGACGTTGAGGACGCCTACACGCTCTACGAGAACCCGGCCACGACTTTACTCTACCTCCTTTCCAATCATCTCATCCTATCCCACACAGCGCCTCACCTCTCTGTCCATGATCGCCTGAACCTTGCGTCCACAAGCCGAGGATTCCTAGAACTCATCAAGCACACCTCTGGTGTATTTAGGCATCTTGACCTTACCCAAGTCCGCCGTGCGCAATTTGACTTCGATGGCATCGACCGTGGAGGCCAAGTCTGGCGCAACGTCCAGCTCGACGAGAACTTGACCGAAGATGAGTGCGTCCAACATCTATCCCCTCTGCTCGCCCCCTTCTCGGTCGCGGGAAGTGAACTCAAGTCGCAGTGGGTCCCTTGGAGCCTTGGAGGACCCAATGGGCGGTGCAACGGTTGGCTGACGCGATGATTTCACCAGCTTCTACTCGGGCCCGCTAAGAGGCATCTTCTCCAACATTCGTGCACAACACATTCTCCAGGACGTGCAAACGCTGATCCTTGATGGCCTGTCCGTGACGGCCGAGCTTTGCCACGAAATCATTCTCGACCCGGCCTACAGCGTTCGCCTCCTCTCCATCCGCGGCGTCAAGAACCTCAATGAGCGCAAGCTTTGCGGCGCTCTTCAATATGCCTGCAGACCGTCACGGCCAGAAGGCATGCCCCGACTAAAAGGCATGTACGTCTTTGGTGCCAAACACACTCCGCTGCTGTCAACAACGGCGCCGGGCATCGCGCCTAGCGCAGCTTCACACGCACCGCCGATCAGTGCAGGATCAGGATGGAACGCCAAGTCGCAGCAGGCCTTGACCTTCTCCCTGCGCACCGAGGGAGAGGACTGGTATCAGAAAAAGGGCCGCATCATCTCGCGCCCCTTGGTGGATGAATGGGCCAATACCCTGGTAGATTGTCATGGTATCATCGCATTCGATGCTCTGGCCTGCACCGGTCCCCACCACATGAATTCGCCCGCGTACGCCAAGGTGAGGGTCCCCCCCGCAGCTCGGCACTGGGCCGTGGCCACAATCGCATTGGGTGGTTGCGCCGGATGCGGCGCTGCGCCAGAAGGCATGACGGTCCACAACGGCACGCCTGCCATCCAACGTCCACTATTGGCGCCCCCACCACTCACGACGTCTTCGGTCAAGGCCGCGACTACACCGTTCATCGGCCCGGGATCGAATTCGTCCTTCGTTGCACGATGCGTCGACTGCCTCCGAGAGCGATACTGCGCTGGCTGCCACAAGTGGTGGTGTGAGGAATGCTACCAGACGCCCGGCGCCGTGACCGAGCTGGCCGACACGGACGTGGTCGTCGTGGACGCCGAGGGCGGTGCCTGGGTACAGCATCAGGAGCATGAGAGTCATCCCAAGATCAAGGTACGAAACGGCGCCTGCTTCCCGGAATGTCCCATGGGCGAGGTCATCGACGCGCAGAGGGTGTTGCTGGGCTGATTATAAGACGTTCTCCGCCGTCTGATCACGCCTGCTCAAAGTGTATGCCACAATGCTGTCCATGTTTCTCGTTCTCCGTCGAACCCCCTACCTTGGTCACTTGTCAAAGTTCGCGTGCTTTTTAGAGACCCAAAGTTGCTGATAACAAGGGAAAGCAGGCTCGTATTACCAAAAGCTGCTGGGAATGCGGTAGCAACGTGAGTCTAATGCCCAAACCCAGGTCCGCAGGCCCATCAAACCCCGAAACTGACGGCTAGGAAACAGTGTCACGATTGCATCGAACGCACACAGAGGCTCTGCAGAGGCTGCTGTGGCGGATATTGCATGATTCACAATGAGGGATCGACCTCAACTTTTGTAAGCCTGCCGCCTCTTTACCACCGTACCTCTTGCTCTCGCTAACTCTGTTCGCAGTGTGACTGTTCGCTCTCCCCGATCTCTCCAATGTCGTCCGTCTAGATCGCTGACTTTCCATAGGGTGCTCAAGCCGCGGTCGGTTCTTGAGACACCTTTAGGTGCATTTCTTTCGGCGACGATGACAGCCTCGGCAGTAGTCTTAGCCATCGAACAGCCGTAACCGTGACTCCGGCAGCCTCCAACGGTCCAGAAGGGGGCCCTACAGTGATGCCTGTTCCGGCGATTCGGTCCATTTTCTCCCAACACCTCTCCACTCTTGTCGAGTCAATCGTACGAGCCTCGGCATTTCCAGTCCCTTGTTTTCGGAGGGCAACGGTCGTGGTTTTTCTTTGCTTTGGTACTTATTTTACCATCACTATGTATGAAGCGCACGGGTTCACATCATCGACCTTTTTCTTTTCTGCTCTCCCTTTTCCGAGATACCCTTGAAGAACAGTGTTTCAGGCGTCAGTTGCACAAGAGTAGCGGCAATGGACAATCTCAATTCTCTCTCGTTCTATCATTTCCGTTGTGATATGCATCATGCCAGATATACTCCAAGGTGTCAAATCACAGTGTTTTCATAACCCTAATGCGGGAGCACGGCTCGTACCCCTAAGTTTGCCATGCCTTGACTTTATTTTCGATCACCTCTTGCTCGTGGCATTCGATGAATTCTTGATACTGGCGCGTCTGAGATCCGCCGATCACTCACCTAGGACTTGTTTCAGAGGACAAGACGGTCTTTTTATTATTCTATGTCGGTAGAAAGACGGTGTTGTTATAGTCCCTGCATAGGGTTGTATCACTGCTACGTCCGGCTTGGGAGTAACCTGAGACCTCTCTTTTGGTGCATTCCCAATTGTCTGGGAAGCCTGGTAGGGCGACTGCCACTTACCAAGAATCAGATATCATATCGGCAAGGTAGACATCTCTCTCTGCCTCCGGAGACGACGGGACTTTTCCCTCTCCATCCAACTACATTTCGAACTGGTTTACCCTTACTACAGCCCCTCAATTGCAAGCGTAACTGTCTTCCTAAACACGAATTGCTGTTTCGAGCCCTGTTTCACGACGGCGAGCTGCGCAAAATCTGGGGCCTCCCTGACTGCAATCAAGTGATCTCAATCTCGACACGCAGTAGCATTGTTGGACTGGAAGCCCTGTAAGAGACTGCAAGAGGCCTGGGGCTCCTTTCAAATGTAACAATCTCCCGTGGGCTGATTCCACAATTGGTTATAGCTAGAGAGTACGACCCTTCTTACATCACATTCGAGCTGACATTGCTTAGTGGCCACGAAGACCGGCAACACCATCAAGCGTTGGAACAAACGTCATCAGGAAAGCATAGCATAGCCCGTCAAAGGTCTTTAGGCAACTGCCGAATAACAATTGTCATAGAGGATGGCATCGCAAGCTTGCCTAGTTGGCTACACAACATTCCATCTCATTCTGGCTTAACACAAAGCCATCTTTCTGATTCCCTACCTCAGGGAGTTTTCACGGCAAGCGTAGGCATTCTTACCACTGTTAGCTTTGCTGAGGATGGTCTGAAAAATACTGAGACTTGATCTAACTCGCGTCACTTGTTGAATCTTGAGCTGCGGGGATTTGCTGAGCTATCTGTTGCTGAAAGGTTTGACAAATTGGTCTCCAATGGTAGTCACCTGTCCATGCATGACTTGCACCACAGACTCGCACATGAACCAGATGTCTCAGTCATTTTCCAGAATGTACTACTCGTAGGAACTCTGTGTGAAGCCACGTGCAATACTTTGTCAGGTTCGTGTGCCCTCAACCCAGTGTTACTCGGCAAAGTGAACACCCCAAATTGTGTGTAGCTGTAGTTCCACAACAATTGCGTAAACGGTTCAGAAAGGAACCCCCTGCTGGCCGTTCTGGAAGCCCAATAGGTTGCTTGTGACTCTGCTAGGGGATGCTTCTGTCATCTTGGCTCAGCGTTGTTGAAGTAGTTTGGACTTGGCCACACCCCTCTCACAGTGTTTGCTATTAACAAACGCTGTCTCACAAGGCTGACTGTAGCCACACCAATGGATGAGGCAAATTGTGCACAGGTTCAAGAAATGAAATGATAAAAGGTCGCTTTTTTCTGGTCCGCCAGAGGCCAGGTAGAAGCAGAAACCTCCACGACTAGGTTGGACGCCTTCCAAATGCCTTGATCACCTAGGCCAGTATGATTGCCTTCCCCATAACGACGAGAGGTCTTTCTTTATTACTTCTGTGTCTCCAAGCTGTAGGAACCAATGCCATAGATAACACACTACACCCGGAGCTCGTCAGATTACTGAGAAAGAGTCCGACAGAGCTCGATAAGTTGAAAACCCTCCCCAATGATAAAGACTGGACATTCAACTATTTCGCCCATCAATATCATACCTACACCCCTGGTGGAGTACTCAACGCGAATGCTGCCACGTTCCCAGCAACAGTGGACAATGGTATGGCCATGGCTTTGATCACTCTCGGCCCCTCCGCCATGCTGCCGCCATACTACCACGCACGCGATTTCAACTACGTAGTGTCGGTGGTGGAAAGCGCCGAGACATATATGACGCTGGAGGGCGGCGCTCGCGTCATCAGGACGAAGCTTGACCCAGGGATGATGACGGTCTTCCCCCAAGGCAGGCTGCATATGATTCAAACACAGGCAAGACATCTTTTGGGCCGGAAACACCGAAAAAGGCTAATGAGATCTCCCAGGTTGTGGGAACGCCACTCTGATATCGGCCCTGAGCTGAGAAGACACCGGCACACCAAACGTTGCCAATGGACTGTTCGACTTCCCTTAATGTGTTGTAGCCACAGCGTTCGGCGGCAACCTCCCTTCCTGCCAAGTTTGTGCAACTTCGCCGTGATATCCCCGCAGTTGGAGCTGGTGCCTCGGTTGGCACTGTTGAACGCCTTCAGCGTTGCGAAGTCAGCGGTTACAAGTACGTAAACGCTACAATATGCCAGTTCTGTAACTACGAACGAAATCATCGCGCTGACGCTTTGGCAGGTAGATTGATCCGACGTTGGAAAAGCTTCAGGGGCGGCCTGCCAAAGTCCCCGAAAGCTCGCAGTACAAACACTTCTGGCGTATTGTTATTGGAGATTGGTCTGCCTCATTGCTTACAAAGAATATACTTCTTCACAAAAGCCGTGGTTTGGCGGGCGGTACGGCTGTGTTGGTTAAATATTTGGATCCCCGAAACGTGTAGGGAGCATTGCCAGATCGGGCGAATTGTGGGGGAAGGTTGATGTTAGCCAACATTTCTGTCTGCCGTTCCATGATATAGTAATGGTAATCAGTCACTGGTGTTCCCAGAGCCGAACTTTCGTGCGACCCATGAAGCACCGTACTCTTCGTACTCCTGCTTCGTAGCAGAGAACTTGTGAATGTCTGGGTGTTTAGCCAGGTTGGCGCCTCCTTCCCAAGTGCTAGTGATGGGGTTGACGGGATGCGCGACCCGAACGATGCAGGCATCAGGAACTCTCTTGACAAGCTCCTTCTCCAGTCGCTGAATAAAACCGGGAAACAAGGCGTTGCCGCCAACAACAACAATATTGGCTAACAGGCCAGGCCAGAGCCCGATGGGTAGTTCGGACAGAGACTGCATGATAACATCGGCAAGACCAGGTTGACGGAGGCCAACGTCAGAAGGTTGAAAAAGCAGCTCGGGAACGGCGAATCGTTCGTTTCGGAGCGTCAGGATGTCTTCGTCGTTGTCTGAGGTTCGTGCCGCCATCTTCTTCGCCTTTTTATGCATCGCAGGGTCGTAGTCTCGAATAAGGCCCTTGGTTCGCGTGTGGAAGTCGGGCAAGACGTAATCTTTTGCAATGCCGGCTCCGGTGACATACGGTTCCCTCCTCTCGCCCCGAGTACCTTTCCAAGTCTTCTCAAGGTCTCCGTTGAAGTCCATTGAAACGTAGCTGGCCTGTTCTTTGAGCTCGTTGACAATGTAAGTGTCGTTGCGCATATCGTAGTACCTCAGAGACAGAAGGCGCGTCAGGTAGTTCGTCATGAGCTTCCCACCAACGTCGAGCCTACGTACAGCGGAGTGTAGCGGTCTGCCCTTGAGAAGGGGCATAACGATTGTGTTTGAGTAGCCAGAGTCGATCAACAGCACAACTTCAGCCGGGAGATTGGGTATCGTGTTAGGGTCTCGGGGTGTCTGAAGGATACCTTGGACGTCGTGGTACGCGTTGAAGGAGACGCCTGACGGAGGAAACGAGACCAGGTCAGTCAAAGCCCCGGCTTGTAAGCTAGGATGGGGTAACATACCGATGCCGCGATAGTAGCTTGCGAATTGATATTCCTCGAAAACGATCTGGTCGCAGTTGGATTGGAGCATAGGCAGCGAGTTGGGCTGCTCTGTGAGGAGAAGCCTGGTTTCTGAGGGGTCGCATCTCTGAGGTGCATTGTCGTTGAAGAACTCGTGGTCCCAAATCTCCTTCTGAGCCTCCCAGTTGACGATGTACCCCTTCTCTACCGGTCGCCGAAATTGAATCTCACCGAAATCGCGGCACTTGTCCAGATCAGACGCGACGTAGACCTTCCTTGCTCGGTCTCTAGCAATGCAGTTGGGAATCACTCGGGGCTCTTCGGTGACCTCTTCGGAGACGAAGCCAGCCTTGATGGTGTATGCACCGTTGTCGAGCACAAGAGTTTTTAACGGAGGCGCAAGGCCTGCGGATTTGTTCTTGTGACCACCAGCCATCGGAAGAAAATGCGCTGGTAAGGTGGTGGGTGATCGATCGCGACTTTCCGAACTTTCCTGTCAGAGAGGCTTTCGCAAAGCTCCCAGGTTGAACAATGACTCTTATTGGTTGAATCACAGTAGTGGGGCTGACCTGGTCGGTGGTCGGGGAAAACGTCACCGCGCTGCTGACATAACGCAACAGCTCTTTAATGCCCACATGTTGATGGAGCGAACCGTTTCCTTTTATTCAAGTCTATATACGCTGTGTGTCTGTCTGTAAAATTTGGTATATTTACTGGGATTCCTATGAAAGTCCTAATGCGGACATAATTTGAGCTATAGCGCTACAGCGAGCTGCCCCAAGGGCAATTCTGAACGCTGCTGATATACGTTGTTTGAAGTTTATGGTTTATGACCGAATAACATACACACAATTTGGAGATATCACAAGGAAGCTGTTATGGAACAAGGCTCTTGTCCAGCCCGTACCCTTCAGCAACGTTTGTTTTATTACGTAGCACAGCAGGTGAATGATTCTTCTATACTGAATAGTATTTCAATATCGTTTAAACCGTCCTTGTTGGTATCGGATCGAGAAACGTGGAAGCTGCGACGCGATCGTTGTGGCCATGACCATCGAGAAAAGTGTAGTATTACAGCGTTTGCCAGGACTTCATGCTGACTCGGATCTTGCACATGACTATTTCAGGTCGCAAACTCACCTCATGTATGTTGCAATCCCGAAGCCAGAAAACGTGCTGTCATAACACGGCGGAAAACCGCTGTTGGGTGTTCACCGCCGCCGTCCAGGCGTGACGGACGAATGTCTTGGAGCGTCACGCGGCAATGCCATGGCATTGGCCAGGGAGATAAGGCGGCAGGCAGATTGAGGCCTACGGCTGGAGCACATGAGGCACACCGCGGGGAAGCCATGTCTATCAGCGAGCGTGGCTTGATGCACTTGTAAAGTCTTTGGGCATTTGGTAATCTAGAACCGGTGAGGCACTTGTTACAAACTTTTGCTGGAAAGTTGCACGTGCCAAACGTGCATCTGCGAATGTACGCGAGGTTGGAAAGGATAACTAGCACTGCTTCAGCTTATCGAATGCAAAGCATCGGCCGAGCAAGTCGACTCGCCAGCATCATGACAGAATCGGGGACAGGCGCGGGAGGTTAGTATCGATGAAGAAAAAGGGGGCAGGTTAGAATCTAGAACCTTGGCCGCAATACGGGCTCAACTATGGGAGATATCATATTAGCTCTCTTGCAGGACCGAGGTGTGCAACCTTTTGGGAGGCGGATATGTGCATGAAGCTGTCGGAGGGCAGTGAAGTACATGAGCTTTGCGGCGTCGAGAGCATTGAATGGCAGGGGAGGGTGACCCACGGGCGGGGTTGTGATGGGATAGATGAGACAGGGGGAGAGCATCGTCAGGTGTGCCATGGTACGGATACACTGTATCGAGCATTGCGAAAAGGAAACGATGAGCTGTGCAAATGCCGTAGGAAATAGGGGCCAAAAGGGGGCAATGGAGAGACGATGGTGATAACTCTTAGCGGTTTATGCTGAGAGTCAGTCGGAGTAAGACTATGCACATTGTACGTAGTAAGGTTGTGGTTGTGAGGAAGACCAGAAGCAGGGTTTGTTATGTATGCTGGCACGCCGACTAAGCACGCAGCAAGAGGGGGGGCCTCTGATTTTGAGCCATGTGTATCCGTATTCGTACAACAAGCTGTTGTTCAGACAGACTTGACTGTGCTTTTCATGAAGCAAGCATCAGCGCGCGCATGTGCCTGCTGGTCCGAACAGGTAGGTGTCCACAGTGCAGCACTGTTGGATGGAGCGAAGGACGGCCTTCGCTCCATCCATGTATGTGTGTACCCTTAGGCGGGGGAAATGCAGGCAGTGATACCTCCGCGGTACAGTCAGAGGCAAGTGCATTTTGGGCGCATATGGATGTCGGGGAAAGAAGGGGGGGTCCCGCCAGAGCTGGCTCCACCCTCCGCGTCAGCCTCGCCCCTCGCCCCTCTCCATCGCACCTTCCTCTCAATGGCCGCAGCAAGCAGAAGGTGTTGTTTGTCGTCGTTTGGCCCTATTTCCCAGTCCCTGCCATACAGTCGGTCGGTCGCGTTCGACTCTTTCCTCTTTTTCACCTATCACCACCGGGCGGCCCAACTCTCAACTTTCCGCCTCCACCAAAATCCCACCTGAGACGGAACCGATGTCCCCCACACGCCTCGTGCCTTGCTCGCTCCTCCACAACCCGCCCAATTGCCCAACATTCCGTGAGTCAAATCCTGTAATCCGTCCGTACCTGGCCGGATGAACCTCCTACCTTACCTAGGCAGGTACATAGGTAGCGGTAAACACGCCATAGTCAGCTTAGGTACTTAACTTAGGTAGGTAGATAGTGGTAGTGTATGTATCCGTACATACAAAGACCTAGAAGCCCGCTCGGGGCCCACGGTCCTTTATTGTATGTACTAAGTACGATGGAGGCGCTTTGCGCAGGTACATGTCACCCCCGCCGTCTTGGGCTTGATCCAATGTACCTGGCCATGCGAGGCCTCATCTTAGTGTACTCTACCCACCTATAGTTACGTAGTAGTGTGGGTAGTGTTCTGCTGCAGGAAACTTCACACGATACTTTCTTGGACCCTTCCTATCTTGATTCTTCCCTTCCCATGGTTCCTCCCTCTCTCTCTGTCTCCAGCAAAAACACGTCAGACGTCACATTGACTTGGCGACGCCGTCATTGACAACTTTGACGGCTACCTGCCACTCACTTAGGACACGACCTACCTAATCGTACCTTGACTTCATTGACTTCCACTGGCGACTCAGACTCGCCCCTCCCTGTCACCGACCGCTGTCTACCTCACCTTTGGTACACCGTACATATGATCCATACCCACCTACACTACGTACATTACCCACCGCGTGCGCCACGGACCTGCGAGCGCACAGTACCAAATACGGATACCGATAACCACCCTCTCCCCCCAGTCTTTCCGCCTTAACCATCCCCCCCCCCGGCCCGACGACTCTAACAAGCATCTGTTGCTCGTCCCTCTCGTCGCTATCCCCGATCGGTCGCGACCTCGCCATCTTGGCCCCCTCTCTTTCTTATCCGCCGTGCCGGTTCTGCCCTCTCCTTCTCATCAAAACACTCCTGGAAGCTATAGCTCTTCCTGCAACCTCACAGCCGCCACGTACGTATACAGATACCTAGTACGACAAGAAGTCCACGTCGTCACAAGCTTCCAAAACCCCGGAACCTCCGCCCAGTTCCATCCCGTACGCACGCAGCACCGAAACAACAAACAACAGCATCACCCGCTTACCACCATCCACCCACTACCCCGGGCTCTCAAATTGCCCACTGCACATTAACCCAGCACCATCCATCGCCGCTGTCGCCTGCTACGACCACATCACCATCGCATCACCTCGCACCCTCCCCTTGAGGACCGACAAGTCGCATCGCTCGCTTCCCCGCTCGTCTGCCCTCACTAAACAATGCCCGCAGCCCTTTGCAACTTCATCTGAAGGATGCATTGTTGACTGAACAATTCTCGACTTCTCACAACTGTAGATTACAGCAGTATTTGCCATCGGGACCGCGATTGTCACTTGCTGCTTTCTGTCGACGGCACAACTACGCCACGCTTAATTCGGCCGGCTTCCAATATTTGCACCCGTCGCGTTCCATCCTTCTGCCAACCTTACCCTTAGTCCTTTACTGGTACCCCGACCACTGTCATTCCTGTCGAGCACCCCGCCAACCGCTGGGGACGATTACGCCGATTCAAATCCATAAAACCCCCCAACTCCACGAGGCCGCAATAGGATAGACCATTTCACAGCATCGAAGCAACATGGGCAATTCAAGCACCAAAGAGTCTCGTCCGGTCGACCCGGCGACCGACTATCGCCAAAGCCAGACTGCCTATCTGGGCACATCGACTTCCAGGGATCCTCCAGCCGATCGGTTCAGCTCACGGAGGCAGAGTCGCTTTAGCAGAGGCGACCTCAACCTGCTCGGACTCGGAGCAACCGGATCCTCCAGCGCTGCCAGCAGAGACGATGTCCCTTATGAGCGGAGAGAGACGAGACAAGAAAGGGAGGCCCGACGACTCGAGCGAGAACGCGTTGCCAGAGAGAAGGAGCGTGAGCGCAGCATGAAGGAAGAACATGTTGACGGCGGCTACCTCGTCACCCTTGGAACATACACTGGCCCCGAAGATTTTAGCAAACCCATCGTTCGCCAACTGCAGGCAAGTTCAGCCTTGAATCCCTCATGTACTGAAACGCATGCTAACATTGACTATCTGGCAGATTGAGAGGCGTCTTGCGCCCTTCTGGAGAGGCCTCAATGACTATTCCGACAACTGGACCGAATACCAGCTCATTTGCGCAGGCCGCGGCCTTCCCATCCCCGCTGCCGACGAGCAACCTCCACCCGAGTTCATTCCGCAGGCCAACTCGCCTGCCTCGCCTGACGACCCGTCACAGAACCTCGCCGGCCTGACCGTCCCAATGGGCCCGAGGTCTTTGTCCGTTGGCTCGGACCGTAGCGGCTCCTTACCTGGCTCCGGCATTTCATCACCCAATGCCGCTCAACAACAGCAGCGTAGCAGTTCGCCCTTCAAGCCCCGAGCGAAAGCTCTGGCCGCTGCCTTGAGCGGAGCGTCACGCAACAACTCGTCGGGTGACGCTGCTCCACGCGAAATCAGGCTTCCCAACGACCCATACGTCAACGGACAACCCCTAGAAGTCTTCCTGTACAAGGACGCTTGTGAATGCCCCATCTGCTTCCTGACATACCCGCCTTACCTGAATCGTACTCGGTGTTGCGACCAGCCCATCTGTAGTGAATGCTTCGTCCAGATCAAGCGCGCCGATCCTCACTATCCCGAACACCACGGCGAACCGAATGAGCAGCCTCCGAACCCCGCCAACCCGGAAGAAGCTTCCGAGATGCTGATTTCCGAACCCGCTCAGTGCCCCTACTGTCAACAGACGGAGTTCGGTGTAACTTACGACGCCCCCCCATTCCGTCGTGGTCTCTCCTACGCCATCGGATACCCGTCGCAGAATACCGCCATGTCATCACAGAGCTCCCTGAGCTCAACTTTATCACCGACTTCACCCAACTCTTTTAACAGACGACGTGCTCAAAGTCTGTCGGCTAACGCCCCGAACGTTGTCACGACGGACCGAGTACGCCCTGATTGGTCGACGAAACTTGCGGCGCAGCGGGCACACCAAGCCCGGAGGGCTGCCGCGGCAACGGCATTGCACACCGCTGCATTCCTCATGGGCAACAATGAGCAACAACGCGGGTTCACGTTTACGAGGCCTGGTCGTTTCAGCCGCAGGAACACCGGTAGCCGTACGTCTTCGGGGCCGTCTAATCACCCTGCAGAAGAAAGCCCCAACCGTCATCCCGAAAGCGAAGCTGTCCAGGCTGGACCCGAACCGGGACCGCGGGGTTCCTCGGGTCGTGGAGCTCTCAATAATAGGAGAAGCAGGATGGAGGAGTTGGAGGACATGATGTTTATGGAAGCTGTCCGGCTCTCTCTCGCAGCGGAGGAAGAGCGAAAACGCAAGCAGGAGAAGGCGGAACGCAAAGAGGCCAAGAAGAGGGGCAAGGAGGAGCGCAAAGCTGTCAAGAAGCAGGACCGTCAAAGCTTCTACGGGGGTGAACAAAGCTCTGCGAGCGCTAGCAGTCTCTCTCTTGGTCTTGGTCGACGCCGTGGCAATAGTACCACTAGTAACCTTCGCGTGGAAGCTACTCTTCAGGGGGCACAGTCGACTTCTGCTGGTGCCAGCGCCGATACATCACCAATCGCGGCGCCGAGCAACACGGGCCCAACCTCCGCCCCTTCTCTAGCACCAGTTCCGACAGCGAGCTCCAAGGGCAAAGCTGTCGAGCGCCCAGCAGTCGAGACGCAGTCTTCTGAGAACAGCTTCCAGAGCACCTCGTCAACTCCATCGTTACCCATCCCAACACCCGGTCGGGGTCCTTCTCATCTTAGACATATGAGTAATGCGTCATCCATCTCGTCCTCCCTAGCTGATAGTGCTGCCGGAAGCTACACCAATCAGGTATACCTCGATCCTCGGGCGAGCGAACTGAGTGTTGGCAACCGAAGCGAAGAAGGCGACCGCGACAACACTGAGCCGATGTTCAACTTTCGGAGCCTGGCGGAAATGGTAGGGGTTGATATTGAGAACGGTGAGACCAACGAGAATGAGGGAGGAGCGTCGGGTGAAGGTCAGAGGGCCACGACAAGGAAGAAGGACGAAGTTGAAGACGAACCCGAAGCCGAGCATATGGAGGAGACCTCTATCGAGCCACCCACCCATGCCAGTGTTGGTATTTTGAAGCTTCCACCTACTGTCCCCGAAGAGCCTGTCGACGGCAGAAGTAGCAAGGGCGATGTGTCTCCTGGCAGCGGGGCACTAACTCCAGAGGTCACGATCACCCCCGAGACCCCAGGGCTAGCAACTGAAGAGGATACCGAAATGAAGAGGCTCGGTCACGACAACGTCGTGGAGAGATCCTCCGAGATTATACAGTAGGGGGATAATGACGGTAATATGGAGCAGCACGATCCTGCCGCGGCGGATGGCAGCGATTTCAGCATAAGAGCTTTGGGAGACATTTGCATACACTCTGGGTTGGGAACTCAAGGACACTCTGGGCGTTTAGCGTGACATTTTCGAGGGCAGAGTGGATTAGATATGTTTTCTCCTCCTCCCTTTTTCTTTTCCGTCATGTGAGAATGGCTAGCTCAGTGTATTCTACACCAGCATGAGAAAGTACGTGTGACAAGAAGCCGAGATGACGTCAACCTCGGCTCGACAATTCTATGCATTAAAGCAAACGCTGAAGAAGACAGTGGCTGAAGGCTGGTTATTTGATCTTTCCCGTTTACCAAAGACGCAGCCCTGAAAGCCCCTGGGTATATCTACAGATGAGACTCGGCGGCAGCAGCAAGTGTGGACGTGGCAGCATCAACCACGGCGGCTGCATCAGAGGTCTGCGTACGCTGGTTCACAAAATTCTCGTCAGGACTGGCCCAGCTGTAATTGCGCCACTCTCCCAAGGCCGGCCACATATGCTCCGTCACGAGGCGCTCAATCTTGTTATATCTACTCAGAAGGGAGGCATCGGTCGGGGTCTTGTCAGTGCTGCTCTCGGCTGCCAACTCGCGAAGCATGCTCTGCCAGGCGGCGACCGTCTCCTCCAACTCAGAGACGGAGGTGACACCCATGACGCTGACACCGACCTTGGCGGGACTATTGTAGGCAGGCGACAGTACCTCGCTGCCAAAGGCGGCGCCGACGCGAGCCCAGTTCGCCATGGCCCAGTATAGCGCGACCTCCTCCATCTTCTCGCCGACGCCCTCGGCGATGCCGGCAAGTCCCTTGCACGACTTGCGTAAGGGGCTCGGGGCGGGATGCCAGCTCGCCATGGGCCCGTCGTCGACGCCGCGGGTTGTGAGAAGGCCCATGCTCAGCATACTCGCGTTGGTGACGACGGAGACGCCGGCGGCCCGCAGCCGCGACAGGACGGCGTCGCTGCCGAGGGTGTTATTCTGTATGCAAAAGTGGGAAAAGGACTGGACGGCGTCAACGGGCTCGCCGGTCTCACGGAGTACCTTCTCGGCGAGCTCGCACAGGACGGGCACGGGATAGCCGCAGATGCCGACGTAGCGGACGAGAGCCTCCTCGTCGCGGAGTAGGCGCAGCTCGCGGACGGCGGCGACGACGTCGTCGGGGGAGACATACTCTGCGTCGTGGGTGTAGACAAGGTCGAGGTGGGAGGTATTGAGGCGCTCGAGGCTGCGGCGGACGGATGCGCGGATCCAGGCCGGGGAGTAGTCGAACTCGGCCGGGGCGATACGACCGGCCTTTGTGACGAGGAAGTAGGACTCGCGGGGCGGGGAGAGGGCACGCAGGGCGGAGCCGAGGATAGCCTCGGAGGGGCCGTAGTAGGGGGAAGTATCGAAGGCCCTGACGCCGAGGTCGAGGGCACGCGAGACGATGTCGAAAGAAGGCATGCGGTCGGGGTCCGACACGTATTGGTAGTTGAAGGTGGCCGTACCGAGCACCAGCGGCGGCAGGACGGCCGAAAGTGGAACGCGGTCGGCGGCGGAGGCGTTGGTGCGCGGGGCAGCCATTGTTGTATGTGTTCTTGTGCTCTCCTCCCGATCTACAGGCCTAGAATTGGAACAAGTCTGATGAGTCAGCCCGTTCCCTGGCTGGGCGCTGCTTCTGGGATAATGAGGATGGAGAGCATGAGATGTCGTGAGAACCGGCAGATGGAAGGAAGACAATGGTAGTCAGAGTCTCCCCCCCCTGCCGCACTTGACCGAATGCATGAATGCGACTTGCCCTGCCGAAAGTGCGGGGTAAAATGCCATCTTCTCTTTTTGGGGTTTCGCTGGAATGGGACTGGTGAGCTGGGAGTTCCAGATGTGTACAAGTACTACAAGGTGAGGTGGTGATTGATGGTTCATGGCCGCACCTGATAGTCGTTAATTCATTCCGTGGTCAAGGAGAGCCTTCAATTACTATGCTTGAGCCTGTTTGATATTTCCCGCCACCTGGTCATGCAGAGTGTTTGGCTGCATGCCTACGGTAATACATTACTATGTCTCGATTGATGAACATGCATGCCGCCCTTGAAGTAGTATATTTGCGGGGGGCGGGGGATGGACCCGTGGTTACTTAAAGTTCCATGGCGGAGCGATGCCCGTCACCTCTTGATACAGCGTCAGTCATCAAAACTCGCCTGGGCGCAGTAAATACCCATGGCGACGGTCGTGGCGGTGGTGTGGTGGTATCTGGAAACCGGACGAGATGACAAAGGTCTTAGGACCTAGCCGGATCGCTTATTCTTCCGGGCTTCATTTCTGACGATCTGTACTTCTATTTAGGAAAGAATACCTACGTGATGGGCTGATCCCATGTCGAGCTTATTCACTCAATCGATCAGATCCTACCTTGATCGCCCATGTGTTTGGCCGTTTGTATTCATTCTCCCACCTGTCACTCATCGATCACTACCATCTCCGTTCCTTCACCAACGCCTCGTTTAGCAACTGGCTCTCAATCACCCCTCACCTCTCGCCCTTTTTTCCCGTCCAAAACACAATATGATGGTGATGATGATGACTATGACGGTGTGGCTGTTGTGACCCGGTACTTGGATCCGAATTGCACGGATGTGTCCCAGTACAGTGAGTTCCTCGGGACTCGCCCACCCATGGCATAACCCACCCCACCCATATGGCCAGAGGAGACTGACTAACTCTCAGTACCAGCACCTCCGTTATAACACGCATAACCTCAAAATATGTGCTTTTACTTAATGGGCATTCGAGCTGATACGGATTGCATATCACCTCATGCAATCGACCCTAATCAAAGCAAAGACAACCAGATTGGTCGACGAATTGCTCAAGCCGATCTTCCGCATCAATCCGCAATCGGCCATAGTCTCATCCCTCAATGTCTCTCTGGCCCCTGTCCACCCATCAACCGTCGTTCTGTACGTCTTGCGGAGGTTGTGTGTGACATCCGCCCGCTTGTTTGGTTGGTCCCAACATTGCTCCCTGATCTGCGACCCAATCCGGTTGCTTTGATCGATTCAACAGCTCTAGTATTCCATTGGGAATATCATATAATCTACTTTGGGTAGCCTCGAGCTGCTTACAGGAGTCACAAATGCACAGATGCAGCCTCCACCTCATGCCGAGAAGCTTTGCTCACATGCCGTTCTCCTCGTACTCTCCTCATTTTGCATCGTGGCCTCTCAAGTGATCACCCACAAGGCGTCGGTCATCAGATCCAGAGGCGTTTCGATTATAGACATCGCATCTCACCAAATGGCCACAAGCGTTTGCAATCATTGTTCGAGTATTATGGTAGGCTTACAAACAATTTCCTATATACAATCTTATGACTTGGCGACCTCCGTGCACAGGGACCGTCTCACTGTAACTGTGTTTGACCCAGACCCGAGTTCGGATCGCTTATCCATTGCTCAGTAACGCCAAGACTACTATTTTGTCAAACATGACGATATGTGTGTTTACAATGTCCTTCGCCTACCTTGCTCTATATATGCCACCTTCCATTTTAATCCTCCATCACCCGTCTTTCAGTTATAGCGGAAGCCATTCTGCCGTGGAACCATCTTTCGGATGCTTACTTGATATTTCAAGACGGCTGCCAGCGTGGTTAATCTCAAACGGGCCTGGACCACAGTGATATTTCATCACTGAGAACGGAAGCGAACGCAACTTCTATGGCTTGAGCTGAGGACCAATCAAACATTATGCGCTGGCTAAACAGTACCATCAGTGCTGTGGCACTCGTCAGCTTTGGTAAGATTCAGCACACCTTCGAGACTGCCATGTCATGCCTGACCTGTCTGCAGCTACTGCTCAAGAGCAGACGATGTACTACGATAAGTTTGGGCGCTGCTTCGCCTCGTATACCAATGATGGTGGAATCACTTTTGGTATCGCCATTCCTGAGGGAGCCACTTCAGGCACATCCTACGATACCATCTTCCAAATTACCGCCCCCGTTGGGGCTGCATGGACCGGTTTGGCTTGGGGAGGGTCCATGACTAACAACCCTCTAACCATTGTTTGGGTGAATGGTGGTGATGTGGTTGTTTCTTCTCGGGTGGCATTGTGAGTATCTTGGTTCGTGACTTTGTGACTGTGACGATTGACCATGAGCAGCGGCTATTCCACTCCTCCGCCATATGCCGACGCCGTATATACCGTTCTCCCCGGCACCGTCGTCAACACTACCCACTACTCGGTGACAGCTCTTTGCAAAGGCTGCACATACTGGGCTCCAAACGGCAATAGCCCGAAATCATTAGATCCTAACGGAGAGAACCACCTGGCATTTGCCTACTCCGGTGTGCCCGTTCATGAGCCCGCCAACAACCAAACGACCTTTAGCAGGCACCAGCATGTGGGACGCTGGATGCACAACTTCAAGCCTGCACAATCAGCCGGTTTCAAATCGTGGGCTGAGGGCGATACCGGCAATGAGCCTCCTGTCAGCACGGTATCGCAAATCACGCTATCAACTGTCTTCTCGACATTGACGTCCCGCGCCAACACCACCAGTATAGTATCCTCACCAGTCGGCAACACAACTGCCACTTTCTCGGCTTCGATTTCAACTGCAATTTCGTCTGCTGTTGCATCCAGCACCCCTCAGCTTCCCGTTCCGAGTTCGTGCTCGGGTGTAAACCCTTTTATATCCGGATATGAGACGGCCAGTGGCTGGAGAGCAGTGAAGCTTGCCGGGTCACTTACATCCCCTCGAGGAGTAGCAGTCGATTCGGAAGGGAACCTGCTGGTTGTGCAATCAGGGAAAGGCGTCACGGTCCACACATTTGGATCCGACGGCTGCATCTCCTCTACGAAAGTTCTCATTAGCAATCCATCGCTCAATCATGGCATTGGCTTCACACCAGATGGGAAAACGCTGTATGTAAGCTCCATGACTACCGCGTGGTCGTACGCCTACGATGCAAAGGCGCAGGCTGTAAGTGAGCAAACTGTGGTCGTCAAGAGCATGCACGAACAAGGGCACTCAACGCGCGCGCTACTCGTCCCGCCTGCGACGCCGCATCTTCTCGTCATCCAACAGGGGTCTGATGGGAATTTTGACTATGATTCCATCAATAAGGAAGTGGCACGTGCCGTGGTCAAGGTATTTGACATGCGAAGCGTCCCAGTGGGAGGGTATGCCTACGCTTCTCAGGGGTGGCTCCTGGGATACGGCCTGCGTAACGAAGTTGCTCTTGCGACTGACGGCAACAATGCGTACGTTCGAAAAAGCACAAATATATTGATTGCGATGCTGATAATGAGCTATATAGGGTCTGGGGTGTAGAAAACAGCGGAGACGAATTCGCCCGCACAGTCAACGGCCAGAGCTACGATATCCACAAAGATAACCCAGCAGATGAGCTCAACTTCCGTAAGTAGTCTTATGCTTCTTTTAATTGACCGATCTCAACTGATTTGACATGTTAGTCGGCAACCCTTCTGAGCCAAATGAACAATGGTACGGATACCCAACTTGCTTTACCGTCTGGGAACCTTCCGTCATCACCGACAAGAGCCTCGCGGTCGGCGGCCAGTTTGTTGTCGCCCCCAATGACACTTTTAACGACGATAGCTGCACTCAGCGCTCTGTTGCCCCGAGACTCTCGTTCCAGGCGCACAGCGCCCCTATCGGCGCCGCCTTCGACGCTTCTTTCCAGAACTTGTACGTGACACTCCACGGATCCTGGAACAGGTCGCCCGCGACAGGCTTCAAAGTCTCCGTTATCCCCTTTACAAAGCTCTCGAACGGAAATTATGATCCAGTTGCGGCGGCGGACTCCAAGACTGGCTGCATAGACATCCTTTGGAGCACCAACGTCGACACCTGTACGGGTTCGACGTGCTTTAGGCCGTCTGGCATTACGTGGGACCGTTCCTTCTCAAGATTATTCGTTGCCAGTGACAACGATGCCGAGGGAGAGTTATTTATTCTTACAAAGTCTTGATATTAGATTATATTATGTTGTTGTTGCTGTTGTTATATTCAACGTCAGGATGTTCGTGTAAAGAACAAAGGGCGCCTAGGGTAGCTAGCCTCATGCGTAAATACATATGCTGATCCAACCTTTTAGAGAGTCCTGCCACCACAGCTGACTATTATCGTCTTTTCTTCTGTTTTTACTGTATCCTTCCATTAGCGTCCCAGGAGGTCAAACTGTGTTTGTTTGTGCTGTCAAGTGCCTATAGGGTCTTCAGTGTCCAGGTTCATTACAGTATCCCCTAGTTGCCTTGTGTTGTACACCAGGTTTCTAGAGGTATCTGTCTGTCTAGTTATACTGTGCTATTAGCACATCCATGTCTTTATAGAGTTCCTTGATTACTTGTATAGTTAGGGTGCTACATCTTACACTGTGTAGGTAGGTTGGTAAACTGCATGTTCTTGAGTGCAGAGAGAGGAGTGGTGAGTGACTGTTATTAACAAAGGAAATAATATATATATATGTGTGTGTGTGTGTGTGTGTGTGTGTGGTAGGAGTAATGCTGCATGCTTGGACAGCGGGGGTTTTTGGAGTATACTATAAAGTATAGGGGAATACAGTTGCAATTCTACCATCGCTCTGATACTGTGTGTTTGTATCTTGACGGCTATTCTTTGATGTTATAAAGACGACACCGAGTTCCAGTCCTAGTTACCTGTGCGATTCCAGAGACTGTCACAACCAGGCTAAGTCAGCAAATCATCGAATACCTCAAGGGTAGCCAACGCAATTGCGGGAAACTTGATTTATCCATAGGTCATACAAACCATCAACGAGCTCCAGGACAGGAGAGTTAAGGTTACAGCAGCTCTTAAACATGGAATTGACTTTCGAGACGGAACCAATGAGATATCAAGAGCCTTTTCAATCAAAGACTTTTTCAGTGTGCCGAAAGGGCGGTCGGGCTCACAAATGAGATAGGTGTATCACAAGAATTGCAAACAACCCATATTTCCCTTTTTTTGCTGCCCATAAACACGGGGTAGGTCATTTATTCATCCGGGAGAAATTTTTGTCGACAGTTCTGGCCATCTAAAGGTAACGTCTTCCAGAATATATGAAAAGGAATCGTTGGGTACTTGAAGGGGAACATAAGATTTAGGTGGGGTCACAATTACCTAATATATCATGACCAAATAGCAGGATATGACAGGATGTTTATGGACGACATCTATGGAATACTACTTAAGGGAGGATTATACTGCTCGGTTACGTGTACTCTGGGATCTCAACCCCCAACTGGGATACACCCGGCGCAGAAAGCTTTAAGTCCTATTCTTCTTGAAAATGCCCCAATAGACCGTTGGGGTGAGGCAAAGAATATCATCCTACGAGGCTGAAATCGCGATCCTCATCTCTTGATGTGCCAGGGACAAAATCCTCAGGGTCCCTGTAGGAATCATCATCCCGTAACAGAGGTACAGAAGCATCTAACTTTAGATTAGCTTTGAGACTTTGCACGAAAGATATTTTTAACTTGCCGTCAGAATCACTTCTTGGCTTGTCAACGGCACCGAAAATTGCGTCCATTTCCTCAAGCCCGCGGCCTTTAGTTTCGGGGAAGAAAGTGTAGACAACCTGAGACAAACGAAAGCGTGAGTGACAAGCCGAAGTCAGGGGTCCTCAATGATACACATACCGGAATGCAGACGATGTTAATCGCTGCGAACATAAAGTATATGTAGTTTCCCAAGAAAGAAAGCCCGTAACTCCAAGCCATGGTAACGATAGTGGCACCAAAAGAGCCGCCCACTGAGGCGAAGTTGAGTCCGCGGGCTCGCACCGATGTTGGAAAGATCTACTTTGCATTTCAGTCAAGATTCAGTTTGAAGCTCAGTGGCCTCCTTACCTCTGTGTTGTATACCCACGTAACAGGTCCGAAACCTATGGAAAAGCCCATGGCATATACGAAAATAAAAATGATGCAGACGACACTAGCAGCTGTGTTTTCCCCATAGCCATATACGATAGGCAAGGCAGCGTTGATCTAGAGACGGAATTGTCAGCCTGTAACGATTAATCGAAAACAGGAAAGACTTTGGCTTCGACTGACTAATAATGAAACAGCCATGATAGCACAGCCAGCAGCTAGACTGTTTCTGCGTCCGAAGCGATCAATTATGAACATTTCTAGAACGGTAAACAATATCTTGACTGTCATTTCAACGGCGGTAACCATAACAGAAGTCTCCATGCTCAGACCGAGACTTCGCAATAAATATGGGAGGTAGTATTTGATGCCGGATGCACCGCAGAGCTGTGCCATGAACTGCAGCAAGGTAGCACGCCATAGACGAGCAAACAAGGCTTTTTCTTTGAAGAGCGAAAGCCAGTTTAAACCGGAATGGTGATACTCATCGGCGTCGTCAATGATCGCACTGAATTCACGATTGATCTGTTCGTCATCGAAATTACCTTCTCGAAGCCAATGGAGGGTCAGGCGCGCTTTGTCCTTTTTTCCGTGCTCGATAAGCCACCTCGGTCTTCATATGGTTAGTGATGTTCATTCTTGTAATCCGTAGAACTCACGTTTCGGGGATCCATGGCAAGCCGAGTCCAAAAATGAGGGCTGGGACTATTTCGAGCAAAATGGATAGTCGCCATCCCCAGAAATCCCCAGCTCTTGACCTCCAAAACCTTATGAAATACCCAACCCTGATGAAGTTAGAATACTGATATTTTCTGACAGTTGGTATACGCTACCAAAGACCCGTGGCAATGCCTGCGATAAAACCAACGTGGTTTACCGTCACAAAGTGGCCGCGCTTCTTCGCTGGAGAAACCTCCCTGCAGGTAAGAAGTTAGTTGTCGATGCGTATCAGTTCATTGGCTTGAACCCACGCCTGGTATAACGGCACAGAAGTTGAGACAATCGCGACGCCAAGTCCACTGACGATTCTGCCGGCGATCATTGTGCCTAAACCGGTGGAACCGTTGCTAATAGCTTGCAACAGCGCGCCGACACACACCACTATAGTTCCAACCAGGGCAGCATGCCGGCGCCCAAGCCAGTCGCTGAGAGGATGGGACAAAAGGAGGTAACTGATGGAGGTCCCGATGTAATAGGAGCTGATGATATATCCCTTCTTAAACAAAGGCATATGGCCTGTAGCATTGTCGAAGCCGTGATTGGAAATAACGGTAGACATCACACCTATGTTGTACCTAGAAGTAACGTTAGTTTCTCATATTTGACCCAATATAGAGGCCAGACAAAACAGTCAAGTATGACATGACGCCACCATATTAAGAAAATCGCAGGTGTAGTCGGCAAAACCACCGAGACCGCAACTCTCTCGGGATGATATCTCGCGTCTCCGGCAAAGTACAATGGCCGCTGAATGCCGCGAATCGGTTGACTCACCCCCATACAGAAGCACCTATGCCGAAATAGATACAGAGGAAGTAAAGGCGCAATTCACCAGGCGGCGCTGTCACACCGAGCCAAGCCATGACTGCAGAAGTGCCTTTGAGGTTAAGGAGCGCTGAACCTGCTGAGGGAGTAATTATCAGGCGAGGGGTCTCATACGGTGGGCTATCAGCATGACCTACAGAAATCAAAGAAACACTTGTAATATCTTGGGATCTAGTGAAGAGAAGGCGAATTTCTAAGTTGATGGCATCAGCTGGAAGGCAGTGAGGTATAATGAGGGAGTGAAAGTAAGCAATCCCCATCACCACCCGCGGGGTCGCCTGACCGAGACAGGTTGGATGCAGGATGATTATGTAATGTTCCACTCGCATTCAAAGTGTCAGGCCATTTGATACCTCGGACTTGTCCTTGCCAAGTCGGGCGGCGCAAAAGTCTTTTTGGACGATGACTACCGGCAGTTTCGCCTCATGAGTTACACTGCAATCTTTTTAAACGATCACCCAGTAAACAGCCCCGTGTTCACACCCTATTGTCAAAGACTGCAAGTGCATCATCACCCTTTGGGTCTGGATACTTCGCGGGATACTTCGCGGGATAAGGGATCTCGTTGACTGCCTACACACATTTTCACAGTTTCACTCGCAGCCCGATTTCCATTCCGCACACTTCTATCTTTGAATCCTCACAGATGGCTGCACAGCAGTTGGCAGCCATGACCTATAGTGAGTCATTGACTGAACTATCACTTGTATCTCATTGCCGTGTCAATCTCATCGCTCCGATCTCGCCCTTTTGAGGCCTCAACCGCCCCCCCCTTTTCTTTTTCTTTTTTTAACGTACACTATTGTTAATGAACGTTTGTTGCAAAAATCTAGACTCTGGACATCGAGGCAGCTGCTATTGTTCAACTTTCACCATGTCCTTCTGACAAATATGGCGGATGGTTATTATACTCACTGGCTTTTGTTTGGGTTCTTTCACGCGGCCCATTCACAATACTAATAGCCTGACAATAAGATTATTATTAGGTATCTTCCGCTACCAAGATCGTGATATGCATCAGTCATTGTAAACACCCGTTCCCATGTACTACTTCCACAGCTCATATTAATCGTTACTGCGCAAAAAAACCTAGCGAGGCATATATCCTGAAAAGTTGTACATCCCATTATTATCCTGCAGTCCCGAATTCCAGTCCAGGAATTGATTTTGCCCATTAGTATCCACTGCCGGAGGATACATGTTCATCTCACCTGCCGATGATCTTGTTTCGACATGGACATCGCGATAGGCCCAGAGCTGTGCTGCCATTTCAGGCGTCATTCCACTCATCATGGGAATGAGGTCAATATTTTGATCAGACATTAGCGGCTGTTGCGGCATTTGCTGTTGCTGTTGCTGCGCGGGCGACAGCTTCTGTCGTGGAGAAGGAGAACCTCCGATGCCCTGCCCAGAGGCTGGCAGCTGCTCCATCAAAGGCTGCAGCGTCCGTGGCAACACTGAGTTCCTGAACTCCGAAGAAGTAGACGAAACCCGTCTTACGGTCCTCACACTGTCAGATTGAGCCAGCATACCATGTCCGTCAAACACGCCCCCGGGAAAAATGGCGATGGACTGGCTGTCCTCAGAGCCGTCATCAACGTCTACACCTGAGTCTGGGCGGGGAGCATTGCGGGCCAAGTGCCGGGGAGCCACAGAACGTGAAGGCGACGGCCCGTTCTTTCGGTTACTTCGGTTGGAGTAGGGCATCATTTGAGAATCCGCGATGCACTGCTCGATGACTTGGATGAACTGGTTGCGATAAATGTTGCCGATAGTCTCCAGCGCCTGTTGAGTCATACCCTTGTCCCGGAGGCGATCTCCAACATCCTTAAGACTGTTCATGAACTGGGCTTGTAACTCAAAGTGCTCAATAACGGGACAGAAGTCTGAAAATGGTCAGGAAAGACACAGGACAACAGATTGTTTGTATGTTGCTCACCGAAGGGCTGAACCCTGTAGTCATCGTCGTCCGGAAATAAGAGGTTCCAGATTTCCCTCCACTGCTCTTCTGGTGTCATTCCACTTGCTCGCTTTCTGCTTAGAAGCTTCGTCATTGTGGGACCATCGATACCTGACTCTGGATCATGGTCAGAGACATCACACATCTGCTCTCTGGGTAGACGCTGGTGATCTCTCAGTTCCCTCTTGCTAGGAAAGGCTCGGTTGCAGCGATCACACATGAAAGACGATGAGTCATTGCGCTTGTGCTGCTTGACAATGTGTTGCCTACCATGTCTTAGTTCATGTTCAACAAGACTCTACGGAGAGTGACTGACCGCAATTCCGCGAACTTGAAGTAAGTCATCGCACATGAGTGGTACTCCCTGACGTTAAACCGATGCGGATTTCTCTTTCGAAAGGGACAGCTAAGGCGCAGGTTCTCATCTACCTCCCTAGGTGTTGCTCTCGCTCTTTTGAAAGGGACACTTGAGTCGCCGTCGTCATCAGTCAGGTCGTCGCCGTCATCACCTCCATCCAGGCGGCCTGTCTCGCCCTTCTTTCGTTTACCATTTTGAGACCCCCGGTCAGATCCCGACCTCCTTGCTAGGGGCATCGAACCATTGGACGAGGTTGATGTTGTGTGTGTTAATTGTGTCGCGACAGGAAACCCTGAGAACGCAAATCTCCCGATGTCTTGCATGAACCTTGAGGCAAATTGCCGAAGGAATGACGGCGGCATGTTAACCTCGTCAAGCTCAACGCCGTACGTCACCTGGAGGACATAGTCCAAGACGGCATCGGCCTCCTCATCGGGAAAGTCCACCGGTGTTGGCGTAGCTGGTTCCCACGCACGCGAAAGACGATCGGAGCCAGAGTCGAAGCTCATTCGATCGCTCAGTGGCCGGGAAGGGATAGGAAAGGGTGCCTCACATGGCGATTCGGGAGCATCGTCTCGTGCCTGTGGTCTTGAACCCTCATCAGTGTGGCTCTACAAATGGCGCACGCACTTCAACGGCTTACCTTGGTGTCCCCGCAGTGTGATGCATGTCATTCTGCCCGTCATCTTCCGCCTCATCGATGCCCATGTGTTGGAGCGGGTCGTCCTTGTACCCCATGCCGATGGATTCTGGATACGCCGGAAATTTCTCTTCGTTGATAGAGTCCACGAATGTTGAACCCGAATCGCACGACTCCCGATACCGATGGCCGTTCGTTCCGGACCTTGTTGCGATAAAGGGAGTATGCAAGCGCTCTGGCCCGTCGATGTCAGGGGTGGTCGCTCTCGTGAATGTTGACAAGGTGGGAGACATGGGCATGGAGCACGTGGTTGCCGAGTCCGGGACATGTGTCGAGCTTATCGTCGAAGCAGTCGGCGACCGGTCGCGAAATGTCTTTTCAAATGCGCCGGATATGATCTTGAGGCCTTCGGGACACTTTGACTGTTGATATTGCGGCTGCGACAAGCGGAAGTGATGCTCAAATCGTGAATGAATGACCCCTTCCATCTTGGCGTGCGTGGCAAGGGCTGGATCACGGCGAGGCAGCTCCCGAGATCGAATCGGAATCTCGGCCGTAAATGAGCGTTCGTCGTCCATCGTGACTGTGGAACGTGTTGAATATTCTGCACAGACTTGCCGAATTGATTCAAATGAAAGCCCAAATGACACTTATTCCTGTAGGTGTGATCTTGCCCGCCTTTGCTTCAAAACCCCCTTCCCAGACGTCGTCCGTTACTTGTCGAAATGATTATTAAGATGAAATCAAACGATAAACGAGTGTTGAGAAAAAGCAGAAGAACCTGAGAATTTCGGGACAAGACTCGAAAAAAGGAAAACAGGAAATAACAACCCCCACGCTCATGTTGCTGCCTCATAAGCTCAGCCCCTCCAAACTATGCGGGTTAGAGTGCGGACTATCTGAGCATGACAAGGGTAGATGGCGGCGGAGGGCTGTGATTGGGTCATGACGGCGACCGTTGCTGACGCAAGAAACAAGTTTCTGTCATTGGACAATGGGGGCGTAGTGGGAGGATGCCTCCCCTATTTCTGACGTGCAGTACGCAGCAGGCTGGCATGATCCCTCCAGTTGCATTGAAGAGCTGATTTGCTTGTGGCGGGTGTCTTTATGAGTCTCTGACAGGTGCGTCAAGCAGAAACATTGTTTCTGCCAATTAAGCCTGTTAGAAAGACGGAGTAGATAAGCCTAGCCTCCAGTCCCACCAGTCAATATCACTGTATCCCATTGAGTGCCAAGTGACCTCACATAACCCAAAAATGGGTCTATGTAAATAATTACTGACAGCTATTGGACAGTCAGCCTGGATTGCTGTACTCTTATTGGTCTGAGGTTATGTGAGGTCACTCGGCACTCAATGGGATATAACAGAGTGAATGGGGATCAGCGTGCTCGGTCTCAGGAGCCGCCCAGGCACCCAGTTTACCCTGACGCTCGCGCCATCGATGTGGGCTGCAACTCCCCAAACCGGAAATCAGCCCTATGAGAAGCATATGTCTAGTGCTGCAGTTCCACTGATGCACGCCATCGCTCCCTCTACGCAAGAAATCGCTCAGCTGGACCTGAAGCGTTCCAGCTTCAGTTGAGATCAAAGAAGCAAGGCCCAGTAGTTGCCCTGTCGCAGGCCAGCCATCGGCCTGTCGAGAACGTCTCGTTATTGGATAATGGCAACAGATGATGAATGGAGGGTACGGATCACTTCGTCCCCTCACGGGAGCGGAGTTGATCTTTTCAAGATGCTAGTGTGTCTTTCGTTGAGGTTCACAGGCAAACCATTAGGGAGACTTCTTAGGCCGTCGGGTTTTCGATTAGCTGGAGAGGGCGAATATAAAGAAACGAGGCGTCGGTAGGCAAGATGAAGATAATGACACACCACCTATTCACTGAATTATAACCGATGCGATCTTCCAAAGGTTCGACGACATCTTTCAAGACCTCAAGCGAAGCTTCTGCATGAGCTGGCGCGATACTTCTCTACGTCTGCAAGTTTCAGCGCAAACGATATGCCGCACCCCAATACAGACTCTAGCCAAAGTATCCAGGCAGTTTCGAGTCCGTAAGCTGGATACCCTTTACCTCAGTATCGCAGCGACTGTACTGATGACGGAAAACAACAGGATTTCCCAGAGCAGTTCGTATAACGTTGGTCGATATCTCAGAGGGCCATCCCCATGGACTCCATTCAGTCAACGAGATGATGCTCCTCGCATAGATTGGAGCGACCCTATGAACTTGGACCTTGATAGACTATTATGCCAAGCTCAGCAAGAGTCCAGGGCGAGCAAGAGATGATGTCGGTCTTTCGACGAATGCGTTCTGATTTCGATTACATCATGTTTCCAGGGACAAGTTTATGTCATTGCATTTGACTAAAATATAATGATACTTCGTTAAGGTTTTGGGGTCAGACATAAGAGTGGCAGAGTAATTCTAGTTTTGTGATTGGTTTAGCAGCAGAGAAGGGACATATACGGCCGTCATTGGCGGTCGATCCGCGATCATGTTTGATGCAACGACCAATGTATGTTTCATGGCTGCTGGGTCGGCTGGCCATCTCGATCGAGTACTTGATATATTGCTACATATAGATATACGTACGAGAAAGTATATCTGCAGAAGACCAGGTTGAAATATATACCGCGAAAACGCAATTAAAGCAGCCAATCCTGCCCCTATTTCCGGCGTCTGTCATCCAACAGACTCTGCTTCAACACCAAGACAGGCGGCTTGAGTAATGCATCAACCTTTTAATAAAAGAGCTCGACAGCATCAAAGATCTAGCCGATGGTCAGAATATATTGTCTTCGAATGGTGCTTGATAGATGAACTTACAACACTGGGGCTCAGATAATCTGCGCCACTGCTACCAGATATGACGGATAAAGTGATAATGTTGGCTCCAACAACGAGTGTACCGGCTGGAATACTGACATCGTAAACCTCGCCGAAACCACGATAAGCACCACGAGTGATTCCACGAGAGTCAATCTTGGTTGGCGCAGCAGGTGCAGGCCCGGTCCAGTTATTCACCTTGGCCTGGGGACGACCACCGCCGAATGCAAGGGTGGTGGCGATACGGAGGGTGGCGGCGCCGGGAACAGAGGCGAGGGTAAACTTTATGGTTACGGGGTTGTTTACGGCGGTGAAAACGGCCATGGGGAAGTCGGTAGCAGAGGAGGAGCCGACAGTGTAGGTAAGGGGGCCCCAGCTGCTCATGCGGCTATCAGAGGGGTGCATGCGGAGCTGCTTGTCGGCGTTGCGGAAGCCGGTCGGCTGGCCGTCGTACTCACCAATCTTCCAGAGGCTGGTACGGGAGGTCAAGCCGCTTGCGATGTTGGCGGTGGTGCTCTTGCCGGCGGTGACAGTGACGGAGCTTGTGGCGACCTTGAACTCGGTCTGGTAGAGAACCATAGTGTAGGTGCCGGGCTTCATCAGAGGTGAGGTGAAGGCGCCAGTGGAAGAGGCGTTGGTCCAATACTGAGCGTCGGCATTATACCAGTGGACAACACGTTGGAAGTTGCCGGCGATGCCGGAGGCCGTACCAGAAACAGTGCCACGGCCAGAACTGGCGACGAAGCCCTTGAGGCCCAGCTCGCTATAGAAAGCGTAGTTGAAATTATTGGGGATGCCGGAGCGGGAGAAGGACTGTACGTAAGGGCCGTGCAGACCCATTCGGTAGTACTCGGTCTGGGCGTGCCCACTGTTCATATAGTTGTAGAGGTTGGTGGAGTCGCCTGCGTTGTTGGTGTTGATGTCACGGAAAAAGGGGCCACCAGAGGACAGCTCGAAGCCGGTCTTGGGCTCGACGGACACGCATACATGAATCTCTTCGGGGCTGGTGCCGTAGACGCAACGTACCTTGTCGTCAATAAACCGTTCGCTTGAATAAAATTTGGACCGGGTCTGGCCATTGACGACGAAGACATCGGAACCCTCTACCACCGCCGTTGAGCCAGCGGTAGTGGAGGCGGTGCCAAAGGGATATTCATTGGGGAGGATATCTTTGTTGAGACGCGAGATCCAGCGAAGCTCGCCGACTGATGGTTCAGCAGTGATATAGGTTGCCATATAGATGCTGGAGTCACCCTCCTTGACGATAAGGTAGTGGGTCAGGGTCGACGTGGTGCAGGTCACCTTAATGACCCTGATGCCAGTACTCACAGTGAGGGTGGTCGCCTCAACGGTAGCGGAGCCGAGGCCAGAGCTGATGTGGCTGCCCTTGCTCGCATACTGAAGCTCATGGCCGCGGTATCTGATGGAGTTGATATCACAGCTCGACTTGGAAACCTGGAAGACGAGGGGGTTGGATGAGCCGGCATCGATGACCAAGTTGCTGCCTGAAGCGGTGACGCCGAAGGCTGCCAAGACTGAGGAAGCAAACGAAAGGATACAGAGGAAGACGTGAAAAAGAGTACTAGACGCCATTGTGGGCTACAATGAGCTGCCTTCCTGCCTGACGACTGTAGGGAATGAGAGGATGGCGAGGTTAGAATAAGGCCATGCACCACGAGAGACACCAAAAGGGCTCAAGAGAGCCTCCTTACGAATCTTGAAGGCGTGGATGATGAACAATATTATAAAGTCAGCACCAGCACGCCAGATTTGGTGCTTGACGGCCGTGCAGTCCAGACCTTGAAAGACCTCCTCCCTCCTGTATTTGGCTTTCTTTCATGAGATTCCATGGCCAATCGCCTGCCAAAGTTGCCTCTTCAAAGGGCCGTCGTTGGACTACTCCGTATATTGGCTTGTTGATTGGTGGAATCATTATATCAAAAACCAGCGACCAGGGGTTCCTCGTCGTGGATGTGCGAGATTGACTGCTAGAAAGGGTAAAAGGAAGAGTGGTTGAACAGGGGTCCTGGACTATCTGAGAATCAGTGGGCGTCGGCCTTAAGTCCAACTTCGGAGTGGGTGGAAGACGGACAGGAAAAAGGTAAGGAGCCATGATTGATGGGACTTTGAGATGATCTGGCAGAAGTCTGCTGCAGCCGTGTACCGTGCCATTCGCATGGCAAATGGTGTCTTTAGCCCTCGCACCATTGGATGGCAGAACTGGAAACAAACATTCAGGGTTGCAGTGTCAATCAAAACCATCAGTCGCTTGTGGGAACTATGACGCGGGGTGAGGATTTGCGGGATGTTGGGGCACTGGACGGCTAGTGTGTTGTACAATTTCGGGCGTTACTCGTTCGGACTGACGAGTGCAAAGCATGACGAGTTGGACGCGTTCGTCCGAGGGGTTGTACTTGGTGTCAACCGTAGCAGAGAGGAAGGCGAGAGAGCCGTGAAGGATGACGGCAGTCTCGGTCCGTTGGACAAAAGGAGACAACTGCAGAATGGTTATGCAGCAGTGGCAGCCCACTGCATCTGTTCGGATGAACGACTGTGTCAGGGCAATTTACACGATTTGAACCACAACGACGGTAGAGAAGATGGGCAGCGGAGGCAACTTTAGAGAGCTGTTAATGCTACTGAGGTTATACACTGTGAGCGAACGTATGGAGAATTGAGTTTTGCGAACACATGAAGCTTAATTGGATGGCAAAATGGGAGCCCGGCATATTCGGCTGCACATGCCGAGAGGTAATGTGTGCAACCACGCGGGAATTTATGAGCAGCTATACTGTTTTGTTAAGGATGAACGTTCGCCTGGTGCAACGTCGCAAATATCGGACGCTGATGGGCCCGGATGACACCGTAAAGTAAAGTGAGTGAAGCGGGACACGAAGGCCAGAATTCATTATACTTCATATATACCGGTAGGGTCATATCATGAGGAACGGGGGGCAATAAGTAGGCATACTTTAATCGCCAAACCGTAATGTCGCAGGTCAATTACGCGCGCTTTGTACGGATACAAACGGAACCATTGGGCCTGGCGTTAGGCAGAAGCAAATAAATAAACACAAACAAACAAAGTGGGGCGAGGGGAACGTGCTCCGCACAGGAGAATCCCCTAAGCTTAATTTACTCCCCTTGGCGCGCCTATCACATCATCACTCTGCCAAGTAGCTAGGTATTGTTTTTGGGAATGGTAGTTGGTGCGCCCCCCCTGAGGTAGGTATGTATCTGGACTGCGTCTTGCCACGGGCGCGACGGAAACGTTACGGACATCTTGAGCTACTCCCCTTCGTAACTTCACCGGCTTCGCACGATTCTACCAGAGACCATGTTGAAGGCGGTCTCGGTCATCTCGCTTGCCCATTGGCATTCTCTTCCTTCATTCCCATTTCATTCCCATTTCATTTCCTTGACTGGTGCTGTATCCGTAAATCCCGCCGATCTGGACGCTCCCGTTTGTTGCCCCTCTTTCTTAGGTGTTACGTATCCTCATACCTGTAGGCTGACCATCTACAATTATATGTGTTAACTCGAGCCAATCGTGTCTTCTGCCCTTAAATCCGCACCTAACGTTCCGAATGTCAAGTTTTGGCACAGTCCGCGTTTCTCCACGATCTTTTCGTATCAGAGAACATGCAGTGCTATACTGCCTGCCCTATGAAATTATTTGATTGCCCCGGTGATAGCAGCTGAGGTTTTATCTCTCCAGAGCCTCGACTGGGCGTTCTTGGCAGCATGGGGCGCTAGGGGCGCCTGTGGCGATCTATTACCCACCCCGGTTCGTCAGGCACAGAAGCACAGAACCTTTAACCTCATTATGAATTTGTACAGAGTACCGTACCTGGAGAAGCGTTCTCTTCTTTCCTTCGGTGCCTGTGTGAAAGAATAATGGTTTTTGTTGCATCCGACGGTGCATGTGGCATTGCTTGTTCCTCCACGCGCAACGTTTTGCAGGAGCCCCAAGCTATTGTCTGAGGCATGTATGTGACGAGATCCCTTACCTGATTACTCACAAACCCAACAGTTACGAACCCTGTGAAGGGGATATTTACAATAGAGGTAGATGCACTGCCGGCCGAGGTGCAAAAGCAACACGCTGTAAGCGCAAATTCTGGTGGTTTTCAGGGCTCACGCGTCAGTTGTCAGGGGCCGCTTGAGGAGTCGTCGCTGTGACTATACTCTAGCCAGGGAAAATGCCACCTTGTCGGCACTTGAGGTTTGAGCAGAATCGGATTTGGAAAGCGCCACTGATGCTGGCTTATGAACTATTGAGGATACGAAGAAGGGCGCGTGGCGCGTCTGAGGTAAACACGAAATTGTTCGAGGCGGTGTTGCTCTGGAGCAGTTGGCTGTCTTTTCGATTGCAAAAGTATGGTTCGATCGATCTGCTGGAATGCGGAAATCTTCTCAAACCGTCTTGAACCGTCTCTGCCGTTCTAGTCTGATTCAGACCTAAGGCACGGCGCTCTTCCTGTAAACCGTCACTTTTCTGCCTTGCTGATACACGAGAATTCTTCCATTAGAACCTGGCACTAATGATTGCTAAGTAGTCCCCGAAATTTTATGCTCTTCAACAAATTTCTCAGCCCACTGATTAGCGGCCTTCTATTCTTAACATTTCAAAGATGATGAACATCTTTTGGAGAGCCCAAAGATGAATCATACCGCATGGCTCCCACAATCTTGTACTGCAAAATGATACCAGCGATTTCGTCATTCTTATTGTATTGGGCCTTCAAGGTTGCACATCCCAACGTAGAACTGTCCGGCTGGCCTGTTTAGTGTCTAATTAATCGGCAACCATGAGGGCTTGGTGATGATTCTATATCCACCCCACTATGTGACAAATTCCATAAGCAGACGCTTAAGCAAGCCAATCAGATTTTCCCATACGAAGACTTCGACATACAAAAGGTGACTGTTGGTATACGGTAGGTATGCTTCAGGGGAGGTGGTCACGTGATATTCACGTGACACACCGCCTCTCTTAGCAGTATCTACCTCACCACTAGTATACCACCCAAAAGTCTAGATTCACTTTATAACTAACTAATATAAAGAAAAACCATATTTTATATTACAATTTATTACATAATCTACAGGATATCCCTCTTACGTAATTTAACTAACACTAATTAGTATATAATTAAATTATAAGATTACTACTATTAAATAAATTAGTAAGGTTTATTTTACTAGGAGTAGAGAGGACTAACTAGCCTATTAGTAAATAATCCTCTATAAATTTAACTTTTATTATTATTACCTCCTTACTCCCTTACTCTATATTAACTAAATTCTTATTAATAATAAATAAAAAGGGGAAAAATAAAAAGCTACTACTAGTAATAGTAAGGCTATTAAACTAATAAATAATAAATATTTATTCCTTTTTATATCTTTTACTATTACTATTATTACTATCTTACCTCCTATAGCCTCTTCTTTTTCTACTTACCTTTATTTACTATATTAATCTAATAACATAAGGTAACTATATTAACTTTAATCTTAATAAGTTAGACCCCTATAAAGTTAGATTATATATAATATATATAATTACTATATAGTTAGATACTAACCTTTATAGCTACTACCTTCTTACTACCTTCTAGTTAGATTTTATAAATTAGACTATTACTACCTTTAACGCTATAAGCACTAAGGTATTATTAATATTTTATAATTACCTTATTAATAATAAAGTCTTTATTAATCTAGTAAAAAGAAGAATTATACCTAAATTAGTAGACCTTCTTAATACTAATTTCTATATATAGACTAAAAAAGATATTACTTTTACACACTATAAACAGCCTATCTTTAACTTATAAATAAAGAATCCTAAATTTATTAATAATATTACTAGTTAATATATCTTACTTAAGGAGAGATTAATAATTAATTAGGCCTTATTTACTACTTCTTTAATATTATTATAAATAATAGCTAATACTACTTTATAAAAGTAGCTAACCTTATTTACCTTAACTTATTTACTAATAGTAGATTATTACTAGCTAAAGTAGAAGTAAAATAGCCTAACCTTACTCTTATAATAAGATAAAATCTACTAAGCACTTACTAATCTAAACCTAGTACTTAAAGGTAATATAAGCACTTTATTTATTAATACCTTATTATATAACCTAAGAACCTTTTACCTTTATTACCCTTATTATAACTAGTATAGTAAGTAATTAGGTAGTTAGCTTATTATAATAAATAAAGTAAATCCTTAGTAAGATATACTATTTAATCTATTAAATAACCTTAAGCCTACTACTAACCTCTTACCTTAAGGCACTATATAAAGATTTTAATTATAAGGCTATAATAAGTTATAATATTAGCTACTATATAAATCTAAATTTATACTTATCTTTTTCTCCTAACTATACCCTTATTAACTAACTAATCTTATAAAGCTACTAATAGATAAAACTAAGTATAGTAGTAAGTTATATAACGTTCTTAATCTTAAGTTAAGTATTTTTTAAAATAACTATAGTAAGGTTAGGATTAAGTAATACTAACTTAGTCCTGCCTTTTTTATTATATTAAAAAGTAAGGTATCTTAGTTCTATATTAATTATATCTATAGTAATAGTATTTATAATTTTAATAAGATAGTTAACTAAATTTATAACTACTTTAAGACATAAGAATAAATATAGACTTACTTATCTAAATAGTAAGAAATAACACTTTTTTAAGTTATATATAATAATCCTATAATAACTAAGATCTAAGCCCTTAAGGAGCTTATCTTAAAGCTAGCCCTTATCTAACAGGCTCTCCCCTTATTATACTAAAATAATAAAGTGTTAAGAAGTTAGTTACTAAATACTTACTCTAGGGTTCCTAAGTATAACCTTTACTTATACGCTTTAGCTATAATATTAAAAGAAGTATATAGCTAATTATAGTTATTTATTAGTACTACTATAAGGCGCCCTTACTATAGCTAGTACGTTACTAAATCCTTACCCTTATTACCTAATATTTAATATTAAGTAGACTACACTTACTAAGGCTAAGGCTATTATTAATAGTTTAGTAATAACTATAGTAGTAGTAATTTTTATAATAGTAATAATAATAATAGTAGCTATAATACTAAAAAGTGCTATATTTACTATAAGCCTAGCTACTAGTTAATAAAGCATACTACTAATAAAAGACGTAAAGCGTACTAGTAATTTAAAAGTAACTATTATATTAAAAATACCTTACTAACTATATATAATACCTTTCTTACTAGCTATAAAAGCACCTATTTATAAAAAAGAGAAAATAAAAATAGTAATAATAATAAGAATCTTTAGTAGTATCTCTAAGGGGCCTACTTTATTATTAGTAATAATAAAGAATAAGATAATAGTATATTTTATATCTTAACTATATTCTATAGTAGCACTAAAGTAGATAGTAATATACTTACTACTAACCTTACTAACTAAGCTATTTATTACTAATTAATAAAAATTAACCCTAATAGTACCTCTACTAAGTTACTTAGTACCTTTATACTAAATTATTACTTATTAGCTACCTTTTAAGGTATTTTACTAGATATAGGCGTAGTAAGTTATTTAACTATAAGCTATTTATAAGCTATTACACTATAGTAGATTTAGCTATTTATAACTATTAACATTATAGCAGTAAGTAAGGTAAAGATTAGATTTAGTAGTAGTAATACTATTACTTTATAAAGCACTATTATAGTAAAGACTCCCTTTAGGTATATTACCTTCTATATAGTACCTACTAATATACCTTTCTTACTTTACTTAGCTAATATAGATTAGCTATTAATTTAATTTAATAACCTTATAAATACTCTTTAATAAGGTAAACTTATAGTACTAGTTATATAAAAATAAGGCTACCTATAGATACTACTTAGCCTGCTTAAGTAAAGCCTTATAAGTTATTACCTAACTAATATTAAGCTATACTACTTTTATTAATAGTTTAGCTATTTATTAATTTACTAGCTATATAGAATTATTTATAAGGCTAGCTATAAGGTTAAAATAAAAGTAATTAAACACTTAATAAAGTACTATTATTATTACTAGATTTATAAGAAGGCTTCTTCTTAATTTTAATTTACCTTATATAATAACTATTTATTTAATTATAAAGTTATTATTAATATTATATACCTTAATAGTAACCCTATACTTTATATTATTAATACTACTACTGCTTTTAATATAGCCTCCTTCCTCTATAATATTTTAGTAAAAACTATATAAGAGGTACTATATTACTACTAGATTAATATCTACTAAGGACCTCTAGATTAGATTATTACTAATATAAAGTAGAACTTTATCTTAACTAAATTTTTATATAAAGCCTATATAATAGGCGTTAAAGTTAAGATTATCCCTATTAAAGCGTATTATAGTATTAAGAAGGTTAAAAGATACTACGCTATACTCTAATAAGTATATAAAATAATCTAAAAAAAATACCTATCTATTAACTATAAAGTAGTACTTTAAAGCGCTACTAAAGTAGTTAATAATACTACTAGCCTAAATAGCCTTATACTTACTTTATTAGTATTTAGTACCTACTTCTATATAACTACTAACTTTACCCCTTTACTTAAAATAATCTAACGTATAATAGCTATCTATAAAGTAACTAAAGATCTTTATAAATATAATATAACGTAGTAAACTAATAAGGCTCTTACTACTTATAACAGCCTAAATACCTTTATAATAAAAGATCTACCCTTAGGTAGTAATATCTACGTCTAATATAAAAAAAGAGGTTAGTCTAGCCTATATAAGTTACTTACTACTTAAGGTAAAGACTTTACTATTAATATTAATAGCCCTTACGTTTTTTAATCTATATTAGTTAAGCTATACTATATAGTAGATAATAAAAAAGGAGGCTTAGCTAAGTAATATCCCCTATTTATCCTAAATAATAATAGTAGTTATAGTAATAAGCTTACTAAAGATACTATTATTATTATAACTAGTTTAAGGTAGTAGCTATACACTAATAATCCTACTATTATATAACCTTAATAAGCTAGGAAAATCCCTATAAGATATACTTTACTATAAGAGACTAATATACCTTATACTACCTTCCTCTTAGTAAAAGAAGAAGCCTATTAAACCCTTATAATCTAACTATATAAAAAAGGCGTTATTATAGCACCTAGTAAGCTATTTAAGTAATTAGTAGCTACTAAGATTAATAGCCTTATTATATAAGGTATCTTTAAATTTACTATAATTAACTAACTTTAGCTATATAAGTAAATTTTTAAATTATAAATTATAAATAAGGTAAAAGGCACTAATAAGAAGCCTTATAAGAAATTACACCTTATTATTTAAGGCTATACTAATAATAGTAAAGAGGCTATTCTTACTTAGTTACTTACTATTTAGTAAGCTAGCTAGTAGCTTATCCTTATACTAGCCTTTTCCTTTTTTATTAATAGTAAAGTTATATAGCTATATAATATTATATAGGCCTATATTTAATCTACTTCTTACCTTAACTATACTATTTATACTAAACTCCTAGCCTAAATCTATTATAAGTACCTTAATAATACTATTATAAAGGTTATTAAGCCTCTATATAAGATTACTAAAGTAGGTATATACTAGTAGGCTACTTATAACTATTACTATAAGGAGAATCTCTAGATAGTCTTTACTATATATAACCCCTACCTTCTCTTATTATCTAGTAAAAATCTATACTTTATACTTATTAGTATATAAATAGATAATACTATTAGCCTAATAGACCTTTTATTTTCTAACTAAGAGAATAAAGAACTAACTAAAGTAAAATTTACTATAAAGAATAAGTTATTCCTTACTATTAACTAACTGCTTACCTTTAATAGTAGGATTATTATAGTTATATTTACTATAAACACTTTTATTACACTTTACTAAAAAAAGTAAGAAGTAAAATAATAATTAATTAATATAAAGTTACTTATAGCCTACTAAGATTTTATTTAGTAATAGGTATAAGGAGTATATATTACCTCTATTTACTAGCCTAAAGCGTACTATAATCTTTTTATTATAGCCTAATATAAAAAGCTAGATAATAAGGTAATTAAAAACCTTAACTATTAACTATAATAGTAAATAAGCTTACTTAACTATAGTTTATAATTTATCCCCTTAAATCTTATATTAGCTAAGCTATTTATATTTATAAATAAATTATTTACTAATAATTATAATATAACTTTATAGTTAGGATTTATTATCCTCTTTATAAATAAGGAAGTTAATAATAACTAAGCTAAATTTCTTTTTTATAGTAATATCTTTTATTTCTTATCTATAAAGTCTAAATAAGTTACCTAAAGCGTCTTTATATCTAAAGTATATAAGATAGTTATAGGCGTTAATATAGCTTACGCCCTCTTTATAACTATTATAATAATTATAAAAAAGCTTAATATCCTATTAATCCTAACTATTATATATATAGACTTATATTTACTTTATAAATACCTAGTTAAGCTAAGAACTATAAGGGAGAAGCGTCTTATAATTAATATTATATTACTAAGATAGTCTTATAAGTAATATAAGCTTTATAAAGTCTAATAAATTACTAGATCTAATAATCTAGCTAATAGATTTATAAAAGTATCCTTAAATTAAGCACTTAAGAGCCTAGTTATAAATAATAAAGCTAAAATATATATAAAAAGTTAGGTTATATAAGTATAATAAATTATAATAAGTATATAGTAAAAAATAAATTATAAGTTATATAACTAACTAAACTATAATAGTAGTAGTTAAATCTAACTAATATAAAAATACGCCTCTAATAGCTATAGCTAAAAAGAAATACCTCTAAATAAGTTAGTATAAGCTTATACTATTTATAAGGAAAAATAAAGAATATAAGAATATATAGCACGTAACTATAAGAAGTATAATACTTTTAGAGTTTTAATTTTTATTACGTTTTTAAGGCTTTTAAGGGTAATCTAGATAACTAGGGCACTAGTAACTTTTACTATAAAAGAAAAGTTACTAGTATTAGTATATAGTAGGTATACTTTAGGGGAGGTAGTTATATAATATTTATATAATACACTACCTCTTTTAGTAGTATCTACTTTACTACTAGTATACTACTTAAAAGTCTAGATTTACTTTATAACTAACTAATATAAAAAAAAAACTATATTCTATATTATAATTTGTTACGTGATCTACAGGATATCCCTCTTACGTGATTTAACTAACAGTGATAATATCTCACGTTAGCGGCGGCGATGGTGTGGGTTCGAGAGGCAGCAAAGACGAATATGCCGGCAAGATCCGACGCTGAGCGTTATTAGGCCTCGCCTCTGACGACTCTATGGCATCCGGAATGTGTTTCATCCGTTCAAGCATACTAATGTCCTCCGAGCCATTCCGCCGATCAATTCAAATGACTTGATCATGCCGGAAACAATGGCATCCGAGTGATAGCCCAATTAAGAGGGTTAAATTTATAACCAGTAACTCCTTTTAGTTCGAACATTGCCTTCGCTCGTCTGCTAGATAATGAGGAATCCGAGAGGCATGGTAAACGGGCGTAAATGATGGTTTGGTGCTTTCAAGACGCTCCCAGCCCGCGGGGTTCGGATATCTGGCTTAGACTATCCGGTCAACCCAGTCCAGGACTTCAACGGCTTCTGCCGTCGAATGAGACGAATAGTATTTCCAAAAGAATATAGACCATTGCCCTGATTCGCATGATGCTCCTCCGGATCGGAGGAGACCCGGCGCTAGTGCCTGGCAGTCCACTAGCTCCAAGCTCGTAGGCATGAGACTAGTGCCAAGGCTTGACGAGACCATCTTTCCTATTTGGTATCAGTTGGCAAACATTCTACATCTTTGGTTGATAGGAAAACCAATGTATGACACATCACAGATGGATTAGGTTGTGCAAGTAGTACGCTTGCGACATTTAATGCTGTTTCTCACAGCATTTATAGACTGGACACCTCTTAGGTCTGACAAGAGAGACCCAGCAACTTCCCTTTCTTCATGATACCACATCATAGCACAACAACTTCTTCAAAGTTCAACTGTCTTTTAAAATGCATTCCAAGAACATCCTTACCATTATGGCTGCAGCCGGTGTCGCAGTCGCCCAGCGCCCGACTGATACACCAATTTGCGACTACTACACGACAGCACTGTTGAAGAACAACACGGCCGAGAACCAATACACCCTGCTGACACTCCTCGTCAACACTGCTGTTATTGGGAATTGTAAGCTGTACCCTAGATTTCAGCTGGAAGATATTTTGACTCTAATTCGTTTAGACACTACGCCAAACGTGGGAGTTAAGGTACCCGGAATTCTAGCAACAGGTACATACAATGGTGCAGAAGTCAATCTCCTCCCTTACTTCAATGGAGAACTTGCCTCCTCAAACAGAGGTGGCGGTTCCGGTGTTTCCATCAACTTCTTGGATGGTGGTGGTGCGGCGCCTCTGATGAAGAACATGCCTGCCAACAACGACCAGTCTAAGCAATAGTGAGTAGCCCAGACCCGAGACATTAACCCGCTTGAAACCAACTAATGTCATCCAGTTTCCTTCTGACCCATCTCTACCAATTTTTCGGCGCTCTTCTCGGTTGCTCCAAGTATGGCATGGCTGGTTTCCCCCGATACAGCGGATTCGCCTCCATGTATGAAGTGCACAAGTTCATGGACCTCGACGAGAATGAGCTCGGATATTTCATCCAGCAGGTTGCTCTTGCAGGAGCATCGTTTGGTGTCACCCAGGATGACCTCAAGGCTGTTGGTACGGCTTTGAACCAGCTCTTTGGGCTCCGTTGTAGTCCTGCCGCTACGGCAATTTCTGAGCAGGGCCCTCAGTTGCAGGCGATATGCATTACTGACAGCTGCCCTCTCTCACCCAACGCCGTTTGTGCCAGCTACCAAGCAGCTGTTGCGCCGAAAAATGCTACTGATAACTCTACTGCCACTAGCTCAACACCGGCGACAACAGTATCCCCAAGCACAGTACCAACGGCCGGCGCAGTTGTGCAGAGCGCAAGCTTGGCCATCCTTGTTGGTGTTCTTGCTTGTCTTGTCTAAATAAGAAGCGATAAAACAAGAAACGAATTGGTGGCTTGATACAATCACTAGAATTTGGTGGAGTTTTGTATCATATTAAATAATGTTGTTTATTCATATGGTAGCTCCTCGCCTCATTTTAGGTATAATCACGCTCGTGTCACAGAAGCCTGCGTGAATACGATCCATTGTACAATGTCCATGTCGGACTGGCCAAATGGACGACTTCACGATACTTGCCCATCCTCTGCTATCTTTACAAGTCCTTCCTATAGACGAGCAGATATTCTCAAGCCATTATAACTTCTCGAGAGTGATTTTGACAGTGTCGACTGGGGACTTTAGCTGGGAGGGATGAACGCCGTCGACCATGATACTATGGCCCTATTGCCTGTCGTTGGATCTCCTAATACGATGATCACGAAGGTAGAACCAGATGCTAATGGCCAGCAGCCCCGCAGCCCCAGTATCATGTACACACGAGCATAGTGGTGAGCGTTCAACAGAACATAAGCCATGTACAAGGCAAAAGCCTTCCACTCCGTCACTATTTGATTAGACTCCAAGCCCTGCTCCGTGATATGGTTGCGGAACTCGACGTCGTCCTTCTTGCACTCGGCAGTATATGGAGTGACGAAGTTGGTCGTTCCACGCTGATCCGTAAGGTGAGAGACATTGAGAGACCCTGAATGGCATCCGGATCTTCCAACAAAACGAGGTGAGGTGAAGGAAATTACAGCTTATTAGCGACCGCAATCAGCGAGGCCCTAGTTTTATATTTCATATTAATGTTCCTTTAGTGCCTAATATTTGCTTAACATATTGCTTGTCATCCTATATCGGTTGTCTATTAGTCTGGCCAAAGTCTCTTCAAACGTAATTAGGCACAGAAAAACAGCATAGAAAGCTTTTTGATAATCATGAAAGGGAACATTGGATCGAGTTGATATATCACTTGATGAACAATTGGAGGTGGAAAACGATATAGAAACATCGATATCGAGCATCGTATCAACTGAGCCTCACCGCTAAAGCCATGTCCTATGTGCATACAATGACATCGTTTTTATGTGAGAGTCTCCCGGACGCACAAGGCTCAACGCTCAATCGTACGTCCAATGGCGGCCTACTTGGCTTCGTCCAGAGCATTCACGAAACACCGATTGGTCACTCAGTCATCCCGAATGTAACGTCCAACTCCGAGGGCTGATGTCGAACAAATCCAAGTTGCTTCGGCAATTACTTTACGCCGTTAAAGCAAGTCGTCATCTAGCTCGAATTAGTGCGAATAGGCCCTATGCTGACCGGCGCGCTGACACTCGGGAGTCGGCAATCATTAGGCCCGAGTCTTGACGTCACGGGTCGTTTAGTCGCAATAATTAGACCTCGGATTGGAATCGGACGTCGGACTAGACAAATTGCCGAGCCTATACGCCGACAAAATGTCCGTCGATGCCAATACATGCTACACGCAACATTGATTTCTCATTGGTATAATATATCATCACAATCCAGCTGGTCTATTGAATGTATGAGAATAATCGGGCCTTGTGCATAGCGAGTAACATTTGCGATAATCTAGAGCTTTTCAGCGAAATCTTCTACTTTTGTCAAAAACATTTTGGATCATATGTCGTCTCTCAAAGTCCTCATCTCGGGCGCGGGCATCGGCGGACAAGCCCTGGCGTTCTGGCTGGCGAAACTCGGCCATGATGTGACCATCGTCGAGCGATCTACTAGTCTTCGCATTCAGGGTCAGCAAATCGACCTTCGCGGCCAGGGCATCGAAGTGGTCCGCCGTATGGGCTTGGAGCAATCCATACGAGCCAGGGTGGTCAACGAGGCCGGCCTCACATTTGTCAACCTTAAAGGCAAGCCGCGGGCTACCTTCGAGGCAAACAAGACCGGCGTCGGCAAGCAGGCGTTTACGTCCGAGTTCGAGATTATGCGTGGCGACCTGGTCCGAATTCTCTTCGAAAAAGCCGAAGATCTTGGGGTCAAGTATGTCTTTGGCGCTTCCATCGAGTCATTTGAACAGGACCCAGACTCGGTCACAGCGCATCTGTCCAACGGCACTACAGCCACATATGATCTTCTCGTTGGAGCGGATGGACAAGGATCCAGAACCAGGCAACTCATGCTTGGCCCTGGAGCCAAGGACCCATTCTATCAGCTTGGCTTGCACATGGCATTCTACACCATCCCGAAGTGGAAGACGGATACCAACTACGCTACTGTCTGTGTTTCCACCAGGAAGCGAGTTATGATGATAAGAAACGACAACCCAGACACGACGCAAGCCTACCTTAGCATCAGTCCAACTGACGACAAAACCGAGAAGCTACTTGTAGACACTGAAACAAGCCGCGACGTCAAACGGCAGAAGCAGGTGTGGTCGGAGCTTTTTAGAGACGCCGGATGGCAGGCAGATCGCTTCGTCGACGCTTTGCAAGAAGCCGGCGTATCTGATGATTTCTATTCCGTGAATATCGGGCAGATTCGAATGAACAAGTACTACAAGAACCGCGTGGTGCTCATCGGCGATGCGGGGTACGCACCAAGCGTTTTGACCGGCAGCGGAACAACCTGTGCATTCATCGGAGCCTACGTTCTGGCAGGAGAGATCTCGGAGCACTGCTCTTCGTCTTCTGGTAGAGTGTCTGATGGGGTGCCAGCCGCCCTTGAATCATATGACCAAAAAGTCTTGAGCTTGATGAACACGGTTCAGGATATCGGGATCAAGCCGTCTTGGATCTTTCCTAACTCACGATGGGCAGTTTCTATCTTCAATAGTATGCTGTGGTTGATGACGACGTTGAAGATTGACAAGATCTTTGAGAGGTTTCAGTCGGATGATGTTGCGGAATGGAAGCTTCCACAATATTCTGGCCTTCCTTACGAGGACACTGAACAAACCAAGAAGGGAGGCAACTGAGTTTCAAGGATAGAGAAAAAGGCAGGTGCGTTCATCTAAGTACACAGTCTAGGGACCACGATTTCGTGCCTTTTTCGATATTGTTTCTTTGCTTAATAGAAAGTCTATTTCTATTCTGTATTTGCTGAAATACCAAGTGACTGTTTGTTTCAGCCACCTGGCCTTGAAGTTATTGAACAAATATAGAGGGAAAGTTGAGGTGACGAACTGCGTGATAATACTCTATTTGCTTTGATAGTTAAAAAGCCCAGAGTGTACTACAATGTGTATTCCTTGACGCATGGAAACAAGATTGCTTCTGGACGCGACAAAAGAAATCAATTGCACCCTCAGAATATAACTGGTCATCTACTTGTCAGAGCATCCGAGCATTGAGAGCAACTCTGCCCGGATATGGCCAAGAGCTTTTACTTGCATTCCATGGTTATCGAAGTTACTGCCAGCCAACCACTTCTGTAAGGCAACTTTTATCAAGGGTCACTCGGTGTCGATGATACTGAACCAGCTCGTATCCCTCGACCTCCCCTTGGTAATTTGATAGTTCCTTATTGTACCTTCATACACATACCCCAGCCGCTCCGCCGTCCTACGAGACGATGTATTCAGACTATTACACTTCCATGACACTCTCCGATACGGCAAAGAACTTCCCTCCTGCACATTGGTCGGCTGCAATACATCCACCAACATCCTATAATGCGCTTCAGTGGCCGCTGCCGTCCGCTGTAGCGCCGGCGCAAACAACGCTCCAATTTCGATCTCACGGTGCATCGCACCAGCCAGCGAATATGCCATGAAGCCAAGAACCTCTATATGTCGGACTGAGCTTTGCATCCCACCAGTTCCTTTCGTCGGGGTCAAGCATGCCGGATCAGCCAGAGCAGCATACACAATGACGTCTGGCTCTGCAACTGCATGTGCGACTTGTTTAAGCATATTCTCTTCCGAACAGACCTCGTCGAACGAGAAGTAGTCCATCAGCCATGGGTTTTCGAGTAGCTGGAGGTTGCGCCAGAAACTGGTCCAGTGAGTCGATACTGACCAGAGTTCGAGCGTAACGAGGGAGCCGTGCAGAATGGCGGAGCCTTCCGGTCCAGCAGCGGGAAGAGTACTGACAACGGGGCCAAGCTCTACACGGAGAACCGGCGGGTTAGTATCATCTGCGAAGAGTGGAAGGAAAAGTCTGCTCTCACTCTTGTCAGGAAGGGTTTCGCCGGGGAGTCGATCCTTGGGGGACATGTTGAGTAGGCTAGCGTAGAAAATGATTGACCTGGATGGACTGCTCTGAGAGGGATAAGGCAGGAAAATTCCACGCCTTATTATGTTTACGTTCTGTATCTAAGATGATTCCCTACCTGTTTCTGATTGCTGACTGCTTTGATGCAACGTTGTTCCGGGCATCTGGTGCAGAAATCAGAATCCTAACATTCACCCCTGCCTAATGCATGCATACTGATTCGGAGGCTGACAAATCCAACAGCCACTCATCGATCTCACATCAGCTAATACAACATAAAGATGCCCTCCCTGTTTGGAGGGAGGAACATTTCGATAGGTAACTCCAGTTGGGTTATGCTCAATCAAGGTAGATATACGAATTACATCGCATTGAACAGAGAACCTTCAGCGCGATTGGTAGCGTAGCTGCTGGTTGCGGTCAGGGTAGGATGGGATATGCAGGAGATCATAAAAGTCGGTAGATCGACACGGCAAGAACACTGACCCCCACCTGATTCGAACAGATACCCTTCCGATCTGGAGTCGGACGCGCTACCGTTGCGCCAGAGGGCCGATGCGTGGATGCTGTGGTGCTGTGCGAGAGTTGAAGGCGTTGCCAGTTGCGCCAGAGGTCCTCGCTGTTAGGGATGGGTGGGAGGAGTCTCACAAACCCGGGTAGGCGGTTATAGTAGTGTTGCTTAATATGTTTGTAATAAAAACCTCCTCTCTCATGACGTGAATCTTGTAAGCATTAAAATACTGTTTATGCATGCAACTTTGGAAAGGCTTGCTAGACCCGAAGTAGGTTTCTGTCACAAGTATGAACATATCTAACTGGGGCCTAGCGAAATTAATAGGTGCATTATGTGTATCTCCATCGTCATCTCTATCATCTCCAACGCTTAGAATGATTTGGGACGCCGTCTTATAACTGACATTGCCGTGTTTGTTTGTGTTGGTATCGTGTCAGCAATCAAGTTTGGAAATGGCGAAAAAGGGCGGGAATGCATTCTCGGATTCAATTTCAGAGCGTCCTCGCTTTCGGGAATCTCTAGACCTAAAAGGTTCACAGATACTTTGTGATAGGAGTCCATGCAGGACTGGTTGTTACGTACGCAATATGCAGCAAAATAGACATTCCTCTTGTACAGATGATTGCATCATCTCCAATCTTATATTATTAGATGCTATTTCACGAAGTGGAGCGCATGGTTAGGCTCACGAATAGATAATAGTCGTTCTATCAACGCTTGAAATGGGTCGCTCGTACGCCATCTCATTCATGATCCAGGTATCCCTTCGCCTTGAAGGCACGCTGGAGAATCTCCCGGATAACGTTTTCTTTCCGAAGATTGTAGTCCATTACCTCCTCCCCGAGCGAGTTGCTCATCTCCGCCGCTTCCATCTTGGTCCTTGCATACAGCTCCCTATCATCATCATTCGCAATCAGCCACTCCTTCATGATAATATGCCTCACTAACTCCGCCGTGCCTTCCTTGAACACGTGCAAGTTGCAATGGTACGGCTCATACATGGCAAAAAAGCGGTGCTCATGCCACTCTGGCTCGCGCAAGATGAATTGAAACCCTACCCGCTCCAGAGCGGGCGCGTATGCGTCTTTGTCCGTGGGATCCGCTACAACCAAGTCGATATCGATGACGGCCTTGGCTGGGAGTCTGGGCACGGAGGTTGAACCGACATGATTTACGGACAAAGCGACCGGACCGAGAGCGCCGTCGATGAGAGATTTTATTTTCTCGAACTGCGCTGGCCACTCGGGGTTCGGGGGCTCGATAGCCAGGGGAAGATTGACCTTGCGCGTGGCGATGCGTTGTACTATTGAGGGGTCATACTCGTAGTTTTTCAAGATGTCTTCCACAGAGCAGGGCATTTTTTACTTAGTTATCGCAATGTGTTAAATTTGACCGTCTGCGAAGTTAGGTCGAAATGCACTCTTCTTTGTGACGAGGCAATGGAACTATTAGATAGGTTTCTCATAGGTCTCGAGTCGTGAATCCGAACTTGCTGCGCCTCCATTGCGGGGTTGTTGTCAACCAGAGTGAGTCTAGTACACCACCGGCGTGAGTCATTCGGCCAAAGCTGTGACTTGCATTGCATGCGCCTAAAGCTGCTGTGTCCCATGAGTATGTATGCGGTCCTTGAAACCTGCCGCACCGAGGCTCAGGGATCTCCGAGGTCGACAAAGCGATATGCCCAGAATGCGCACCAGACAAAGGTGATTCCGCAGAAGAAGAAGCTGACAAGGTAGAACACGGCGGCCTGGAGCAGTCAGCAACCACACTGTTAAGCAAACATAATCGGAAGACGCTCACTTTGCTTGCGCCAACCCATCCCTGCCCATCGTACAGCGGCGCGCAGACGTAGACCGTCAACCCCCCCAGGAAGCAAATCGCCGAGTACGCCATGAGCATCATGGGCGCCTGCCAAGTGAAGACCATGTTCCACCGGATCTCGACGAGCGGCATCTCCTTGGGGAACCACCCCCCCTTGTCCTTGATTTTGATGGCGCGGATCTGCGGGATGGGCGGCAGTTCCTCGAGGGGCGAGTGTAGTGGTTCGACTTTTCTGCTGCGACGGATGTAAAGGATCATGGCGAGCTCCTTGTCGACGTTGCGCGGCGTCGGCGAACGGTGGAGCGTCTGGAAAATAAACTGCTCAGAGGCAGCGAGCAGGATTGAAAAGAGCGAGAAAGAGATGCTGGCGTCCCAGAATGCCGGGCCGAGCCAATGCAGCGAGTCTGGGGGTGGCCATGAGAAGCAGCCGATGACGGCGGCAGAGATCAAGGTGCTCTAACAACGGTCAGTTACCTGGGGATGCTCAATTTGGCATGCAGAGAGCGGCAGAACACCATGAGACCTACAGCAACTTGGACGAGCTGGAACTCGCTTAGTTTGCGATCTCGCCACCGCTTGAGCTGTGCTGAGATTTCCTCATCGTTCTCGCGATCCTCGACGGCTTTCGCGATTGCCAGTATAGGCAGCAAAGTGTTCTGCTGGTAGAAGCGATTGTATGGGAGCGTGAGAATGTCGGTGGCAATGTGAGCGATTTTGCTGCTAATGGTTACGAAAACGATCTAGAGTTATGGCGCGTAAGTCCATAAACTTGGAGGGTGGTGCATAGTATCAGGAGTGAGATTGAACCTTACTGCAATTCTGAGGCCGCGGTCGCCCTTGGGCACTCCCGGAACGTCGGTCACACCCTTTTCCCTGTCCATTTCGCTATAATCTTTGGTATACCATATTGCACTCTACCCTGTTGGCTAGACGAGTTTATGTACATTCTCAGACTTCTTCTGCAGGCAGCTAGCAGGCAGGCCATGTGCGGAATCCGCACAAAGAAGCAGATGACTGGCTGGTTACCCGTGACCGCGGTGCTCCCCCACATCTGACAGGTGATGGTGTCCCTCAAAGGCTCCAACTCACAATGTCTTAGACCGATAGCCTCGCGACCACCACCTAATGCTCAGCTTAGCGTCAACTGACGAATCACTGCCTCGAATCAGTCATGGAGCACGGCGTAATGAGCCCCTTCCTTGCTCATAGGCCGCCGCATGTTTGCAGGCCGGGAAACCTCTCGCAGCCGTGTCATGGGGGGAGGTGAGACCTCCTCAGCTTCCGCGTGTCTGGATACGAGCTCATGCTCATGTACAGGCTGGTTTGGGGCGCTCAGCCCTTCTTCATCTCAGCCTGGAACTTGACTGTCCACTCGGTAAACTCGTCAGTTTCACCAGACCAAGGTGTCTTTAGCAGTTCCGAAAGCGCAACAACCTCGTTGAAGCACAGGGCCATGGCCCGATCGATTTCGTCAGGCGAGAGCTCATAAAATGCGCCAGCAAGCTCGTCAAACATGTGCGGTAGCTTCCTGAGGATGCGCATTGCCTCGTCAAGGCGCTTGGGGACGCCGGAATTGTCAGAAGGGAGCTCGGGAAGAGCTTTCAGCCGCCTCTTGATAATGGCCTGGTAGAGGAGTGTGGTGAGCCTGAGGCGCTTCAGGCAGGACTCGAGGCGGTCGCGGATCTTGTCGGGGTCCTCACGAGGAATCGTGCCCTGACCGGACATCATATCGTCAATCATTTCTTGGGCCGAAGGCATCATGGAGCCCAACGCAGAGTCGTGGTCCAGATCATCGGCATCTTCGTCGTCGTCCTCTTCGTCATCAGGCTCCTCCTCACCCCATTCCTTGAGTTCCTCCATAACATCCTTTAGCGTCGCCCTGAACTCCTCAACCTTCTTGACAAAACAGCCGCCAATTCCGCCGTTGGAGAATTGCGTAACATCATCGCAGGCAGACCAAATGACACCTGTAGCAGCCATGCTGCCCTTGCCAGAAGTGCCTGCGGACCCTGACTTTTGCGCCGAGGAAAGAGTCTTGCCATCCTTGGGGATCTTTTCTACCAAGCCCCTGAGTTCCTTCAACACAGTATAGCACTTCCAGGATAGATCCGTTCGAACAGTCGAGGTGTAGCGCCCTGCGTCGCATGCTTGGGCGGCTGTAGCTATGCCCGGGATCGGCCCGCTGACGAGCTCGCGGAGGACTTTGATAATGGCCGAGGGCGTAAACGGCTCGTTAATGATTAGGACAGAGATCTTGGTGGAGTGGGCCTTGATTAGGGATGCAGAGTCGCGGGCAAGCGGCAAGGGATCAACGGAGGAGGTATCGGCCTGCTGAGGCATGTCTTTGCCACTGTTGATAGCAAATAGCACCGCCTCGAGTTGTTGAATAAGTGCGATGGCCGTGTCTGTCAGCGCATTGAGCGCAGCGGGCGAGCTGTTGGCGGTCGATGAAGCCATGTTGTTTGACGCGCTTTAGATTTTGGTGGATTTGAGAAAGTGTGGGTTGACCCGTCTCCTGGAGACGTTGGCGTGGAAGGTCGGCTTGGAAGGAGGATATTTTGTGTCTAGCCTCCCATCGACTAGAAACAGGCACAAATATTAGTTTCAAGAATCATCGAAAAGTGAGATAGCAGCAAAAACCATTTTGCCCCGCACCTGCGCCTTTGGAGGGGTAAGATACGTACTTTTCTGTCCGTCTCTTCTCTGCTGGCTTCCCGCCTGGTCAGTGCTTTGTGATCCTTCACTTCCGCCTCCCCCAACTTCACTTTTAGTGTAGGTGCACTACACTTTCACAATGACGCGACGCGGATGGAGCTCTACACATTGACACTCAACAGGGGTCCACCACGCACGTGACCGTCACCGTAGCCATCAGCCTCCCAGCTCCAGCTCGCGCCCCCTGTCCGTTGAAACCCACCCCAAGCGTTTTGGGTGAGCTGGAAGTTACAAGTAGCCCCATACCTGGCTGGACATTCCTCTCCCTATACCTCACCTTCCTTACCTTCCAGACTTCCACCTTCGGTCTGGATCTGGACACATTCACTGGCACAGCAACTACCACGACAACTCTGATTTGACTTTCGGGTGTTGAATGAGAGCTACGGTGCCCTGAACCCTGATCAAGATGCGCCAAAGCTACAGCCTGGTGCTTGCTGGCACCTTCCTGTCTGCCGCCGCACCTGTCTCGGCCAGTAGTTTGCCGAGAGGTGTTGGCCCCGAATGTAAGTGTTTACCGCCTACGTATTGGACCCCGGATCAAAGGGCTTGTGCGCTTCAATGCCGCTCGTACTGGGCATGGATTGTCCCTTTTCTCTGTGGCCATAGTGTCCTTGTTACGCCATCAATTGACATCGGCCTTTGTTTGGCGGTCTGTGATCTGTCACTAACACGATCCCTTTCAGTCACCAAGTTCTTCGAGGCCACAGAAACCTTCTCCTGTATCGGTCACCCCGAAATCAAACTCGGCATTAAGCAGGTCAACGACAACACGTGTGACTGTCCAGATGGCTCCGATGAGCCCGGCACTGCAGCTTGCGCCTACCTCGACCCCCTCTCCCCCCCTCAGCCCTTCACCGGCTCCCTGACGGGTACCACCAATACTACGAATGCCCTACCCGGCTTTTGGTGTGCCAACGCCGGCCACATCGGCATGTATGTTCCCTTCATGTTCGTCAACGACGGCCACTGCGACTACGATGTCTGCTGCGACGGAACCGAGGAGTATAGCGGTGTCGGCGGTGTCAAGTGTGAGAACAAGTGCGCCGAGATTGGCAAGGAGTACCGCCGCGTTGAGGCCGCGCGTAAGGATGCCATTGATAAGGCTGCTAAGAAACGCAAGACGATGGCCAAAGAGTCTAGGGAGCTCCGCCGTCGTGTCGAGGCCAAGGTCAATACCCTCAAGGATGAGGTCAAGGGTCTTGAGATTCGCAAGGATGAGCTTGAGCAGAAGTTGCATGAGATTGAGCGTTCTGAGAAGGGCAAGGTCGTCAAGGGCGAGGGTTCTGGTGGGAAGCTCGGCACTCTTCTGAACCTGGCCAAGACCCGTGTCACCGAGCTCCGTGAGACACTCGAGGACGTCGTTGCCCACCGCAACGAGCTTCAGAACAAAGTCAAGGAGCTTGAGGGCATTCTTAGCCGCTTCAAAGAGGAGTACAACCCGAACTTCAACGATGAGGGCGTTAAGCGCGCCGTGAAGAGCTGGGAGGACTACGCCGCCAACCTTGCTAACGAGGCCCTCCCCGATGGCCTGGAGGCTGACATCAAGGAGGTCCTTGTCGAGGATTCTGAGACCTCGGGCATCAACTGGAAAGACTTCGAAGAGGATGACGCCTCCGACACTGATATTAGTATGTGAGCCCCTAAACTATCATTAAGTGCATGATTTAACGAATCCCAGTCTACAACTTTGAGGCCTACCTCCCCGACGCTGTCCGCGAGTTTATCCATGGAAAGCTCCTCTCCCTCCGCGTCTGGATGATCGAGAATGGTCTGGTGGCCGACAACAACAAACCCAATACCGAATCTCGTCTGGTCAAGGCTGCTCGCGAAGCCTTCAACTCCGCCAACGGCGATCTTCTGGAGAAGAAGCGTCAGCTGGACAGTGAACAGAAGGACCTCGAGAAGGATTACGGCACCGATGACATTTTCCGTGTTCTCAAGGATAAGTGCGTCAGCACCGAGGTTGGCGAATACGAGTACGAGCTCTGCTGGATGGATAAGACCAACCAAAAGTCCAAGAAGGGCGGCGGCCATACCAACATGGGCAACTTTGTCCGCATAGACAAGGAGATGGCCGACGACGAGGAGCGCGTCGACGGCAAGAGCCTCGGCAAGGGCCTCCGTATGGTCCTCCGCTACGAGAACGGCCAGGGCTGCTGGAATGGCCCGCAGAGACGTACTGACGTCTGGCTCGCCTGCAGCGAGACGGAAGAGCTCTGGAAGGTCTCAGAATCGGAAAAGTGCGTTTACAAGATGGAGGTGGGCACGCCCGCCGTTTGCGATGAGCTGTTGGAGCCTCCTGAGCCCAAGGGCAAGGATGAGCTGTAAAGGAACGGAACGAGGACACGCATGGGATGCGTACAAAGATTTAGCATTTGGGTCTGCTTAGCTTGGCGTAAGGGTCGTCTGACTTGGACCGAGTAAAACTAGTTAGAAGGGCTGCATTAGAAATCGCGAAAACGCTTTGTTGCGCACTGATTGACATGTCGTTATTCCCAGAATAGGTATTTGAGAACGATGGTGCTGTCCGGGGGTGTTGGGGTATCGCCTGGAATAATTGCTTTTCCTCACATTTGTCTACAAGCGCCGGGGTACTACCCTCTCGAGGAGGCCATCTTTCTCCGCTTACTGAGTTCTTCCTGCTCAGCCATCACCTTGGCGGTTAATGATGCCGCCATGGGATTGTTGATTCCGCCGATCCTCCCGGAAGCCCCTTTTTTGACAGAGTCTGCAGCGATCGAACCGTCTACTGCCCTCTTTTTGTCTGCTTTGCTGCCCTCCTGGGCGTCATCCTCCGCCTTCCGCTTCTTCTTTTTGTCCTTCTTGTCTTTCTTCAAGCTATGAGCGAGTCCCGCGGCTTTCAAGTCGTCCGTCCTTTTCACCAGTTTTCTAAGCTCAGATTCCTCCACTGGTAAGATGGGCACCACGTTCTCGCCTTTAAACTCTTCGCTGCATTCGGGACATCTCGACTCTTGGATCTCCTTGATAGCAAGCTCGGCGAACACATGGCCGCAGGGAACGAGGTAAACGGCCTTGACCGAGGGGCCCAGCTCCTTCAAAGAGATAGGACAAGCCCAAACATCCTTTTTCGTCCCAGGCGGGGTATGTCGGTGAAACCGCAGCTTCACGATGTCGCGCAATGATTTGATGCCGGTGGAAGCGAATGTGAGCTCTTGGGAATCAGGGTTGGACGGCGGCGACTCGGTGTTGTCATCAGAGGGCATAAGGCCCTGGAGGATGGACTCGTAATTGTAGAGGCGGCCACGCCAATCTGAGACGACATTGTCTTTGTCGAGGGGCTGTCCTATGCGGGGGTCATTGTTCCAGGCATGTCCAAGGGACTCTAGGGCATTCGCTTTCAGTTCGCTGACAGTGAGGGCGCGGGCAGCTTCTTTGACGAGCTCGCGGCGTTTGGGAATGGAGCCGCCGTCGTTACCCATGGCGACTGGCGGACAAACGAAGAGGGAAATGTGATGCTGAGATGCGGAGCAAAGGTCGAAGCTGGATGAGTCTGTGGTCTAATATCAATAGAGTCCAACAAGTGGTGGCGAAGTCAGTAGGTAGTTTCGCGAGTCGTCGTAATGGTCAGTTGGTATCATCACATATGCGACACAGAAAACGGCCCGTCGCATGGTCACAGTACTTGGTATCCCAGTGCCACCCGCTGGCGGGCTGATAAGATAAGGGGAGAAAAGGTTAGGAATGGACGAGCTCCTGGGGTAGCAACAATGCGCCTCCTCTATGGAGTACTGCGACTGCACGGTGGAAGCTCCTCGGTTTAGGAACTGGGTGCCACAGTGGAGAATTAGTAGACAGTGCGTAAAGTTCCAATTTCCATACGCAACGGTGTTGAGGATCACTGTGTGAGCACGGTATACTCACCAAGGTACTCCCGTTCTTTGCGCCACTGCTGCCTCCAGCGGTTGACCCTCCATTCCACTGTCGCACTTTCCGTCACTTGCAGACTGGTCTTGCTCTCGGCCTGGTTCTCGTACCTCCCATCAATTGAGCCTCTTCACTTTATCTTCAGGACCACACCATCCCTCCTTTTTCTGATTTCATATTCCTCTCCCAACTGTGCTTCTATACGCCCTTTTGCTCGGTAACAAGTAGCCGCCGACTCGACGCAGATACCCAACGACAATATTTCCCCTCTTTCGCGGTCGGGAGCGCGCCACCTCCTCGCATTCGAACCCGAAATCGACCATCAAACGCCTCCCTCCCCCGAACTCTCGTCAGCGCAAACCTTTCCCTTCACCGCCGGTCGATGTTTCTCTTACTCTGATTCTCGAACGCTCGGGTGCGCCAGCCAGTGAGCCATGGCGACCCAACAACAGATCGCTCTCGAGCGACTTGACAATCTTGTCAGGGACCTGAGGTCTCGGTAGGCCTCCCCGCCCCTCACATCAACTATCAAGATGGACCTTGAACATAGCTTCTAATTCTCCCCCAGAACCTCGGACGATGTTCGAAAGCGAGCAGCATTGCAGCTTAGAGAGCTCGTGCTAGTTTGTCATCGAGGTAAAACCATCCACTCCTTGACCCCGGCACTGCCTACTACAGCCAACTGACCTGCCATCTTCGCAGACCTCCCTCTCGAACAATTCAACACCATCTACGGGCACGTCAACAACAAAATCACACAGCTCATTTCTCACGGAAATGACTCCTCCGAACGCTTGGGCGGCGTCTACGCCCTCGACGCCCTCGTCGACATTGAAGTGTCCGAGCAGTCAACCAAGATGTTCGCCCGTTTCAACCAAAACCTCAAGACAATACTGCGCGGCAAGGACATCAACCCGATGCAGGCCGCCGCTGTTGCCCTGGGAAAAATGTGCCGACCGGGCGGTTCTATGATAAGCGAGCTGGTTGAGTCCGAAACCCAGATGGCCCTCGAGTGGCTGCAGAGTGAACGAGTTGAGGAGCGCCGCTATAGTGCAGCCCTCGTCTTGCGCGAGTTGGCAAGACAAGCACCTACCCTCATGTACAATTATGTCGGCCTGGTGCTTGACCTCATCTGGAACAGTCTGAGAGATAACCGCCACCTTATTCGCGCCACCTCTGCCGAGACCGTTGCTGCATGTTTCCGGATCATTAGAGAGCGAGACCAGGAACTGAAGCAGACATGGATGGAGAAGGCTTATGCCGAACTTTTGCGCGGGTTGCAGCACGGCACCGTCGAGTACATCCACGCCTCACTTCTCATGCTCAAGGAGCTCCTCGAGCAGGGCGGCATGTTCATGCAAGAGCACTATCCCGAAGCGTGCGAAATCGTCTTGCGGTACAAGGATCACCGCGACGTCACAATTCGGAAGACCGTCGTCCTCCTCATTCCCGACCTTGCGAGTTACTCCCCCGCCGAGTTTGACCGAAGCTACCTGCACAAATTCATGGTCTACCTCTCCGGCATGCTCAAGAAGGACAAGGAGAGAAACGACGCATTTCTTGCTATTGGCAATATTGCGAACTCGGTCAAGAGCGCCATTGCCCCGTACCTCGACGGTGTCATGACCCACGTCAGGGAAGGCCTGAGCTTGGCAGCTCGCAAGAGGGGTTCAGTCGACGCCGTCTTCGAGTGCATAAGCCGCCTCGCTGTTGCTGTTGGCCAGACTCTCAGCAAATACATGGAGGCTCTTCTTGATCCCATCTTCGAATGCGACCTGACGCCAAAGCTGACCCAAGCCCTTGTTGACATGGCCTTTTACATCCCGCCAGCCAAGGATACCATCCAGAACCGATTGCTCGATATGCTCAGCATGGTCCTTTGTGGAGAGCCTTTCAAGCCCCTGGGAGCCCCGCATCCGAACACGCTCACAGCCGTGCCCGCTGTCCCAAAAGACTCCAAAGACCCTATGGCTTACGAACACCGCAAAGCTGAAGTCAAGCTTGCCCTCAACACACTTGGCAGCTTTGACTTCACCGGGCACGTTCTCAACGAGTTTGTCCGTGACGTGGCGGTGAAATATGTTGAGGACGAAGACCCAGAGACAAGAGAGGCTGCTGCCCTTACTTGCTGCCAGCTCTATGTGCGCGATCCAATTGTCAACCAGACAAGTTACCATGCACTCCAGGTTGTTGGCGATGTCATTGAAAGACTGCTCACGGTCGGCGTATCGGATCCTGAGCCGAATATCAGACGGACGGTCCTCGCAGCCCTCGATGAGCGCTTTGACAGACATCTGGCCAAGGCAGAGAACATTCGCACCCTTTTCTTTGCACTCAACGACGAAGTCTTTGCCATCAGGGAGGTTGCAATCTCCATCATTGGTCGTCTTGCCCGATTTAACCCTGCCTACGTAATCCCTTCCTTGCGCAAAACTCTCATCCAGCTTTTGACCGAGCTTGAGTTCTCTGATGTCGCAAGAAACAAGGAGGAAAGCGCAAAGCTGCTCAGCCTGTTGGTACAGAATGCCCAGGGACTGGTCAAGCCATACGTTGACCCGATGATGTCGGTTTTGCTCCCAAAGGCCAACGACCCCAGCGCTGCTGTGGCCGCAACAATTCTCAGGGCTATTGGCGAGTTGGCGACTGTCGGTGGTGAAGAAGTGTTGCCATACAAAGATAGGTTAATGCCTCTGATCATCGAAGCCCTGCAAGATCAGAGCTCAAACAACAAGCGCGAAGCAGCTCTCCACGCCCTGGGCCAGCTGGCAAGCAACTCCGGCTATGTCATCGAGCCCTATCTGGAATATCCTCAGTTACTGGAGTTGCTCCAGGGTATTATCCGCACTGAAGGTCAGCGCGGGCCTCTTCGACAGGAGACCATCAAGCTGATGGGTATTCTGGGAGCCCTGGACCCGTACAAGTACCAGCAGGTGGAGCAGCGTCGCCCAGATGCCGAGCGCCGTGTTGAGAGCACTCAAATGACGGATATTTCTCTTATGATGACGGGTCTTACGCCATCCAGCAAAGAGTACTTCCCAACAGTTGTCATCAATGCGCTTCTTCAAATCCTCAAGGACAACTCTCTTTCGAACCATCATGCGTCTGTCATTGAGGCCATCATGAATATCTTCCGTACCCTCGGTCTGGAGTGTGTATCGTTCCTCGACCGAATTATCCCGGCTTTCCTCGGCGTGATTCGTGCGGCAGACAAGACACGTCTCGATTCTTACTTCAGCCAGCTGGCCACACTAGTCTCTATCGTCAGGCAGCACATTAGGAACTTTCTGCCCGAGATCGTCGAAAGCTGTCAGGAATTCTGGAATACCACAAGTACGCTCCAGTCCACAATCATGAGTCTGGTGGAAGCCATTTCCCGCTCACTCGAGGGCGAGTTCAAAATCTATCTCGCCGGGTTGCTACCCCTAATGCTTGGCGTACTTGAGAAGGACACCACCACGCGGCGGACGCCGTCTGAGAAGGTCCTCCACGCATTCCTCGTCTTTGGCTCAAGTGCTGAGGAGTACATGCACTTGATCATTCCTGTTATTGTCAGGACGTTCGAGAAGCAAGGCCAGCCCACCCCATTAAGGAAGCAAGCGATTGAGACGATTGGCAAGATTACGTATCAGGTCAATTTGAACGACTACGCCGCCAAGATCATTCACCCGCTCACCCGCATTCTGGGTAGTGGAGATATCACGTTGCGCGTTGCGGCTCTGGACACCCTCTGTGCATTGATCCAGCAGCTCGGCAAGGATTACCTCCACTTCATGGGCACTGTCAACAAGGTCCTCGCACAACATCAGATCCAGCACCAGAACTATGACTTGCTGGTCACCAAGCTCCAGAAGGGCGAGGTGCTCCCGCAAGACCTTGGTGCCGGAGACCGCTTTATTGACCGTGTTGATGACCAAGCAGCGTTTGCCGACCTCGGTGCAAAGAAGCTGGAGATGAACGCCATCCATCTCAAGCAGGCGTGGGACACGAAAGGCAAGTCAACCAAGGAGGATTGGCAGGAATGGCTTCGTAGGTTCTCCACGACCTTGCTCACTGAGTCGCCCAATCATGCGCTCCGCGCCTGCGCCGCTCTTGCCAGCTCTTACCTGCCGCTGGCGCGCGAGCTGTTCAACTCAGCATTCGTTTCATGCTGGAGCGAATTGTACGAGCAGTTCCAGGACGAGCTGATCCAGAACATCGAAAGCGCCATCAAATCCGAGAATGTCCCCCCCGATCTGCTCGGTCTTTTGCTCAATCTCGCCGAGTTTATGGAGCACGACGACAAGGCATTGCCCATCGACATTCGAGTGCTCGGCCGTGAGGCTGCACGCTGCCACGCCTATGCGAAGGCCCTTCACTACAAGGAGTTGGAGTTTCTGCAGGATCAAAGCAGCGGGGCGGTTGAAGCTCTTATCGTGATCAACAACCAGCTCCAGCAGTCTGATGCAGCCATTGGTATTCTCCGTAAGGCACAGCTTTACAAAGAGGGAATTCAGCTTAGAGAGACGTGGTTCGAGAAGCTGGAGAGATGGGAGGAGGCTCTTGCCTTTTACACAAAACGCGAAATGGAGGTTCCTGACGACAAGCCTGTGCCCGTCGAGATTATCATGGGCAAGATGCGATGTTTGCACGCTCTCGGCGAGTGGGAGGCTCTAGCGGGCATCGCCGGCAATACCTGGGCCAACTCCTCGCCAGATGTTCAGCGTTTAATTGCTCCTCTTGCAACCGCAGCTGCATGGGGCCTCAGCAAGTGGGATTCAATGGACAACTATCTGCAGTCCATGAAGCGCTACTCGACTGACCGATCATTCTTTGGCGCTATCCTCGCTCTGCACCGCAACCAGTTTAGGGAAGCTGTCAACTGCGTGCAGCAAGCTCGAGAAGGCCTCGACACGGAGCTCAGTGCACTGGTTAGTGAGTCGTACAACCGAGCTTACCAGGTCGTGGTTAGAGTCCAGATGCTGGCCGAGCTTGAGGAGCTCATCGTCTACAAACAGACCGACGACAAGAAGAAGGCGACAATGAGACGCACCTGGGAGACGAGGCTCAAGGGCTGTCAACGAAACGTGGAGGTGTGGCAAAGGATGCTGCGTCTCCGCCATTTGGTTATCAGCCCGACGGAGAACATGCACATGTGGATCAAGTTCGCCAACCTATGCCGCAAATCTGGTCGCATGGGGCTCGCTGAGAAGTCCTTGAAGCAGCTTATCGGCGTCGAACAAACTCCTCTGGAGTCCCTAATCCCTTACTGGAATGAGAGACAGCAGCCAAGCGCCGCTGTTCCGAGAAACATCCCGTCCCAGGTTATCTACGCTATGCTCAAGTATGAGTGGGAGGTTGGTCAGCAGCCCGCGTTCCGCACATCCGGCATCTCCGAGAGGACCCTCTACTGCCTTCGCAAGTTCACGAACGATTCGGCACACCGGTATGAGGCGACCAAGGCTCATCTCACGGCGCAGGCTCCCAATGGAATGGACTTGTCAAGCGAATATGGATTTCCTCATCAGATTGATCCCAGCCTCATGAACCCTCAAACGCAGAAGGCCCTCTACGATCAGACCGTCCTCTTGGCCAAGTGCTACCTGCGCCAAGGTGAATGGCTCATTGCCTTGAATAAGGAGAGTTGGCAATATGAGCACGTCCAGGATATCTTGACTTCGTACTCCCAAGCCACGAAGTACAACCCGCGTTGGTACAAGGCATGGCACGCATGGGCTTTGGCCAACTTTGAGATTGTGCAAGCCCTGGCCACTAGGGGTGAAAGGACCGACCACATGGTCATTGAGCATGTTGTACCGGCTGTCCGGGGCTTCTTCAAGTCCATTGCTCTTTCTGCTGGTAGCTCTCTGCAAGATACCCTCCGTCTCTTGACGCTCTGGTTTACACACGGTGCGAGTGCCGACGTGAACGCGGCCGTCACTGAAGGGTTCACCAACGTCAGCGTCGATACCTGGCTTGAGGTCATTCCACAGCTGATCGCTCGAATCAACCAGCCGACACGTCGCGTACAGCAGTCGATCCATAGCCTTCTGGCAGATGTTGGTAGAGCACACCCGCAGGCTCTGGTTTACCCGTTGACTGTGGCGATGAAGTCGTCGCAAAACACTCGCCGATCGAGATCCGCTGCTCAGATTATGGATAGTATGCGTCAGCACAGCGCCAATCTCGTTTCACAAGCCGATATCGTGAGCCACGAACTTATCAGGGTCGCGGTGCTATGGCACGAGCAATGGCACGAGGGTCTCGAAGAAGCTTCGCGGCTCTACTTTGGGGATCACAACATCGAGGGCATGTTTGCTACTCTCGAACCACTCCACGACCAGCTTGAGCGTGGCCCGGAGACTCTACGTGAGATATCTTTCACCCAAGCCTTTGGAAGAGACCTCACCGAGGCCCGCGAATGGTGCCGTCAGTACGAGGCTAGCCGAGACGTCAATGATCTCAACCAGGCATGGGATCTCTACTACCAGGTCTTCCGGCGCATCTCGCGACAGTTACCTCAGCTTACTACGCTTGAGCTGCCCTACTGTTCGCCGAAGTTGCTCGCCGCCAAAGACCTCGACCTCGCGGTACCCGGAACCTACCGCAGCGGCCAGCCAATCGTCCGCATCATGGAGTTTGAGGGTACGTTTACTGTTATCAACAGTAAACAGCGGCCTCGCAAGCTCAACATCAGTGGCAGCGACGGTGTTTCGTATGCCTTCTTGCTCAAGGGCCACGAGGATATCCGCCAGGACGAACGAGTTATGCAGTTGTTCGGTTTGTGCAACACCTTGTTGGCGAACGATTCGGAGTGTTACAAGCGACACCTGAACATCCAGCGGTACCCGGCGATTCCGCTCTCCCAAAACTCGGGTCTGTTGGGATGGGTACCCAACAGTGACACTCTCCATGTGTTGATTAGGGAATACCGTGAGAGCAGAAAGATCCTCCTTAATATCGAGCATCGTATCATGCTCCAGATGGCCCCCGACTACGACAACCTGACGCTCATGCAGAAAGTCGAGGTCTTTGGCTATGCCCTTGACAACACGACGGGTCAGGATCTCTATCGTGTGCTGTGGCTCAAGAGCAAAAGTTCGGAGGCTTGGTTGGAACGCCGTACCAACTACACGCGCTCCTTGGGCGTCATGTCAATGGTTGGATACATCCTCGGTCTTGGCGATCGTCACCCGTCTAACCTCATGCTCGATCGTGTGACTGGCAAGATAATCCACATCGACTTTGGCGACTGCTTCGAAGTGGCTATGAAACGCGAGAAGTATCCAGAGCGTGTGCCATTCCGACTGACCCGCATGCTCACCTACGCCATGGAGGTGAGCAACATTGAGGGCAGCTTCCGCATCACTTGCGAGCACGTCATGAGAGTGCTGAGAGACAACAAGGACAGTGTTATGGCTGTCTTGGAAGCGGTAAGTCTATTCGTTTTGCCCCTTGCTGCTGGCTTCAGCTAATCCGGTTCTCTAGTTCATCCATGATCCCCTTCTAACCTGGCGCCTTACGAATGCGGCCAGCCCGGCGGGACCGAACTTCCGATCTGAACGCGAGTCGGCTCTTGCTGGCCCACAAGCCGCGCGAGCCCGTCGCCCATCCGTTCTCGATGCTGATGTGGCGCCATCCGAACTGCTTGCCGCGGGCGATCCTGGTATGCCGGGAGGCGCCGTAGCACGCTCTCGGTCGAGAACCAACTCTTCCATGGCTCACGAAGGCAGTGTTGTCAACGGTAACCACGGACAAGACCCGACGGAGATCCAGAACGCACGGGCCGTGGAGGTATTGGACCGTGTTTCTCAGAAGTTGACGGGCAAGGATTTCAAACCGAATGAGGAGCTTGATGTCATCAATCAAGTCAATAAGCTCATCACGGAGGCGACGAAGCTGGAGAATCTCTGCCAGCATTACATAGGATGGTGCAGCTTCTGGTAAACCAGTCGGTGCGTGCACGAGATCTTCTGCCGGGAGTCGCGAGAGACGAGCCAAATGTTACTGGAAACAGAGGCAACTCTTTGGAGTTCTGGAAAGGCCTTTGGCTGGGTTGTCCATCGCTGCGGCGTTGGCGAGTATCTCTCTTCGATGTGTGAGTAGCTTCCCTGGCCTGTATGTCAGGTCTTTTTTCTTCAGCTTCTGTATATGTATACCGGATCACGGGTCACGCGGGGACGATTTTTTGTCAGGGGCCGCACACGGCCTTTTTCGTTTGGACGAGGCATATGGCATGGCGTAATGGTAACCAGAAAATTCAATGGCAATTTCCTACATGGTATTCCGGCATAGGAGTGAGATATGACGTACACAACTGCCCATTCGAGTCAATAGCGTCTTGTCTATCCATTGCCACGCTCTCACTATCATAATCAACTCCTTCTCCTATTTCCGTGAACCGCTTCATTTCTTAACCTTTGTCAAAATGGCACCAAAGGGCAGGGCCGGGATTGTCTTGGTCGGCCCATCCGCTGTGGTGGTGAAGGCAAAGTCTTCCAAAGCGAAGTGATTGAATGTGTTACGGTCGATCAGACACCAGGTTTGACATCCGCCTTCGGCATAGGACAGCTTCTTATCGACCTCTGGTTCATCATGGTTCTTGTACACAGTGCATCATGACCACTGATCGCCTTCGCGGATGTTGGTCCCTCCTACTGACGTGGAAGGTCTTACGCGAGGGGCTCGGACTGTATATAGTTGGAGATATTGGGGAGCAGGTCAACACCACGAACTTTGTAGTCGTTAGTGACAAGCCTAGGCCGCGTGGTCAATGGACAAAGTTCGTCTTCTGGTCGGTGAAGGTTCCGGCAACGGCCGCGTGGGCAGATTCTTTGCTGGCCTTCTCAAGGGTTAGGATGAGAACCTTCATCACGAGGGAGATGTCTTGCGTCGGCAATGAGAATGTAGCTGCCGACTGTGCGCCGGTCGCATGGATGAAGGTAACGAGGTCGTAGTCGGGAACGATGATGAGCACGTTGGTAGAGAGACCGAGGTCACCGAACTTGATGTAGAAGGACACGGGAACGCCCGATTCGAGAAGCGTGAAAGACGCCCAGATTTCCCAGGGCGCGCTGATCGAGTATCCCCGCGAAAAGTTAAAGACATGGGGCTTCAGCCAGAATCCCACGTTGATGCCAATATCAGACGAGAGGATCGCGGCGCCGAAGGTAAGCATGTCACGTTTGTTGGTGTAGATGCCACCGGCAGAGGCGTAGATATCAAGATCACCGCCCCATGTAGGCTCGCCTTTGGGGACAAAGCATCATACATTGTTCGCTGGGACGGCCATTGATGTATTGGTGAGGTCAAGGGGACTGAGGAAGGTCTTGACAAGAATATATTCATATGTCTTGTTATTGGTAGCTTCGACGACGGGGGAGAGAATTTCAAGGCCAATACTGAAGTAGACGAGAGTCGTATTGGGGCGAATGAGAGGAGGCGTGTTGTTGAGACCCGTCAGGAGGTCTGGGAATTGTCAGGTGACTTGCCTGGAACACTTGATAACTCTTCGTGTCATTGGCGGCGGGCGGGAGGCCTAAGGCTGCCCAGTTGCCAGGAAATACGGCGAGGTTAGTGGCAATTGGCTTTAGTTAGTGATGAAAGGGTATGCAATAAGGGGGGTGTACTCACTGTCACCCCCTAATCCAGAAAGGTGAGAAGTGAGGTCCCAGATGGTGATGTTATCCAATGGAATGAAGTTGAACTGACCCTCGTTCTGGACGGCCTCGGTCTTGAGCTGCAGGAGGTATTCGATCACAGAGTCTGTCTTCTTGATACAATGGTTCTGCAGGGCCACAAGAGTCGTGAACGGCTTGGTAATACTGCCACCGCGGTAAGTGGTGTGAATTTCAACCTTTGCAGTATTGCGGTTGTCTGCGACGCGCAGGGTGAAGGGCCAGTCAAAAGAAGAGGGTGGTCCTCGGGGATGAAATTTCCGTCGATGGAAACAGCAACCCCCTACAGGGAGGATATACGGTTGACGAGCCCCTCTTGGATCTCTTCAATGGTTTCCCTGACGGCCTTTAGGTCACTGGGAGTCTTTAATGATGGGATTGCTGTGCCAAGGGATGGATACAGATTGTCTCGGGTGCCCTTGAAGAGGGAGAACAAAGTAATGACATGCGCATGGTACTCGTAGTTAGCTGAGATCAAAAGATGAGGTGATTGTCGGGAACAGGCTGGACAAAAGAAAGAGCAGATACAGGATGCAAAACAGACTATGTGGTTTGTGCGGAGAAAAGGCGACTTGTAGCTGGCTTACTGACATGAGGTGCTGATGGAAGCAATTATCTCATTTACAACCACCTCAGCTTTTGCCCAACGGCGACAGATTTGAAGCTATCCTTGAACAGCGAATTTGGTGTTGGGGCTTCGCCACGAGAAAACACGTTGTAAGACATTGTTCAGTTATAGAATCAGGAGTTATTATAGACTGCAAATCAAGGACACTTAAAAGGCCAGACTTCAGAAAGACAATGATTGACAACGGACATACGTATTACGACGTAACGCTATTGAGCTTCTATCTGACCCAAGTTAATACATACGTCACGGAAAGTCCCGGGGCGCGTTCCTTACAAAGGCACCATAGTGATGCCCAAGTTTGTTTTTGCTATCGAGGTTATACCGCCGCTATCCTACGTCAGTATCAAATGTAGGCATCTGGTACTCCGGCAAGCCGCGGTGGACTTGCTGAGGCATAGCGCTGTTACGGTGGGGGGAGAAAACCAATGGGACTCACGGATGTTCTCCAAGATTGCTACGGGGTGCATATAATCGAAGAAGAATCCGCTCGTGGCCGCGAGGAATTGCTTGACGTGACCACAGGATGGGATATTGTTGGTATCACAGGGATCGCGATTAAGGTAGCCGCAATAGTATTAATTGACTATTAGTAGCTGGGGTGAAGATGATGAGAAAGGAAAAGAGAAGAGGTTGCTGCTGTAGGTATTTATAGTGGTGTAAGTGAGCCGCTAGGGTAAGTTATATAATAGTAAATTACATAACTATAGATTAGCTTTACTATTAAATAGTTAAATATCCTAACACTAGTAACTTTCTAAAGTAAAGGAAAATTACTATAAATAGCCTAGATACTACCTAGTAGCTAAAAAGCTTAAAAACGTAATAAAAATTAAAAGCCTAAAAGTATTTAATACTTTTTATTTATATAATCTATTATATAGCTTAAGAAACTTATCCCTTTATACTAATCTAAACTATTTTATTTTTAACTAGTTATTCTAGTGCCTTATTAAGTAATAATTTAGTAAATCTATTAGTAAGATTATTATTACCTTATATTTATTATACCTTATAGACTTTATATTACTTATATAACTACTAAAAGGCTATAATATTAATTATAAGCTTTTTTTTTTATAGTCTTAAGCTTAATAAGGTACTTATAAAGTAAGTATAAGTTAGTATAAAGGATTATTAGTATATATAGTAGCTTAAAGTAGTTAGTAATTATTATAATAGTTATACTAAGTATATAGGTAATATTAGTACTAGTAACTATACTATAGATCTTAAAGGCTAGTATACTTTAGGTAACTTACTTATACTTTATTAAACTAAAGTAAATAATATTACTAGTTATAGTAAATCTATTACTTATAGTAGTACTTATAGGTGCCTTATTAGTAAGAATAATAATAAATCCTAGCTATAAAGTAAAGTCCTTATTATTTATAAATAATCTATTTATAAAGATAAAAAGCTTTATAAATTTAAGGTTAAGTAAGTAAAATAATAAACTATAGTTAAGGTTATTTATTTACTATATAATATAATAGTTAAGTACTTTAATCTTATTTATATTAAGTAATTAGTATTATACTATAATAAAGTAGTTAAAGTACGCTTTAAGCTAGTAGACTAATATAATATATATACTATAGGCCTATTACTTAACGTACTACTTAGGTGCTTATAAAGATTCTTTATTAATAAGTTAAAGTCTTTTACCTTAGCCTTTTTATTAGAGAAAGAGCTTCCCCTTAGTAGTTAGAGATACTATACTACTATTAAAAGTAAGTAGGTTATTAATAGTAAGGATTTACTTCTCCTTAGTAGTAAATATAGCCTTAGTAAGCTTATTAGCCTTATAGGTAGAGAAGGATTTATCTAAAAGGGTAATAGTATTATTAGTCTATATACTAATAATCCTAAAGTCTAGGCTTTTTATATTAGTAATTAGTAGGTATAGATTAAAGGTTAAAGTCTTTATCTAGAGCTTTTCTTTATAGTAGTAACTATATATTACTTACTAGTAAGTGCTTACTTTTATAATACTATATAATAGCTTTACTACTTATATAATAGTGCTCTTTAGATAGAGGTCCTATATTTATAATAAAAGGTATATAAGAATTATATAATTTAATAAGGTAGTTAACTATATATATACCTAGGTAATATTATATAACTAAAATAAGAAATTATTATTATTATAAATAAAAGATAAAGTAAAAGTAAGAATAAGGTACTAGCTAGCTTACTAGATTATAAGTAACTAAGTAAGAATTACTTTTTTACTATTATTAGTATATCCTTAAATAACTAAGTAGGATTTCTTATATAGTTTTTTATTCTAGCCTTTTACCTTATTAATAATCTATAATTTAAATATTTATACTTTAGTATACTTATTCTTATTATATTAAATAAAGTAAAATACCTTATAGGTAATAAGCCTTTTAATCTTAGTAGTAGTTACTTACTTAAAGGGCTTCCTTAAGGTAGTAATAATACCTTTTTTTTATAGTTTAATTAATAATAGTTAGTTAGCTTCTTCTTTTATTAAGACATATACTATACTTATAGTAGTAAAGAAGGTAGTAGGCCTAATAGTAAAGCTAGTTTTATTAAAGAAATTAATATACTTCTATAAGCAGCTAGCTTTTTACTTTAGCTATAAGTATATAGTAATAGTAATACTATTATATATTTCTTTAGTAGGCGTAAAGATATTAGTAGGTAATAAGGCTATTATGCTATTATTATTATTCTCCTTATTACCTTACCTACCTACCTTAAAGAGTAGCTATTATTACTTATTATAGATATCTTTAAGGTATAGTTTAATAATAGTTAAATAAAAAGTTTATAGGCCTTAAGGGAGGTTAATAATATAAGTAGTTTTATTACTAGTAATAAGGTAAAAAGGGCCTTACTAGCCTTTTTTCTTATACTAAATATAGACTATAGATTAAAGTAAAAAAGCTACTATTATAGTAGTATTTAGGCTATTATATATAGTTACTACCTTATTAACTTACCTTTTTATATAGATTTAGTAAATAGCCTTTATTACTTTTCTTACTACTTTAGTCTTTTTAAGTAGGGTTAGTAAAAGTAGTAATAAGTTAAAGATTTATAGGTAGGCACTAAAGACTAGTAGTATAAGTACTAGGCTATTTAGGCTAGCTATATTATTAATTACTTTAACAGCTAGCTAAAGAGTAACTTTAGGTGTATAGCCCTTACTATAAAGGATATTATATATATATTAGAGGGGTATATAGTATTTTTTAACCTTACTAATACTATTATAGGCTTTAATTAGCATTTCTTTAATATTAATATAGAGCGACCTTACTAACTACTTAAATTTATTAGTATAAAAGTTTAGGCTAGTATTAGAAATAATCTAGTTAGGTAAGCTAAAGTAGATATTAATTTAGTATATCTAAAGTGCCTCTTATATATACTTTATAGTAATATTTTTAAGTAAATAGACTACTTAGAAGGATATTATAGTATTAACTATATATAAGGCTAGGTAGTTACTATTAAGGTAAATAATATTAATAATAATCTTATAGTTAAAGTTATATTTATTATTATATAGAGTAAATTTAAAGTAACTAGGCGCCTTTATATTTATTTAGTAGTAGTAGTAGACCTTAGTTAATTTCTTTAAGGCTGTAATCTTAACTTTATTACTAGATTATTAAAGGACGTAATAAAGCCTTTTAACTAATAGGTAGCTAAAGTAATAATAAATTTACTATAACTTAAGATTTATAAGATAGTAGTAGGTAATACTTTACTTATATTAATTAAGTAGTATTTATATATAGCCTTATTTATAGATAGTAGGTATAATAGTGTTACCTTAGATTAGCTTATTAGTAAGGTTATTAAATTTAATACTATACTAATCTAGATCTATAAGGTAAAGTAGAAATAAGGTATTTAATAGTATTATATAGAAGGTTAGTATACTAAAGGGGGTTAGTATGTTAATTACCCCTTATAATTTAAAGTAGTTACTACTACTAAAGTAGATTTTTACTTTACCTACCTATAACTTATCTATAGCTAGATTTCTTTTTATTTAGTAGTAAAAGATAAAATACTACTTATATCTAGCTATTAAATATTTAGCTACACTAGAGTTAGGTATAATACTATAGAATAAGATAAATAAATATTACTTATTAAAGGTAAAGACGTTTATATTAGGTAGCTTATTATTATATAGATTCTTATATAAGGAGTTATCTTTTATAAGAAAATAGGTTATAAATTACTTATATAGTAATATAAAAAGAGTAGGCCTATTAATAGTAGATAAGTTAAAAAATATTATTAATATATAAAACGTAGTACTTAATTTTTTATCTTTATTACTTTTTATATAGTTACCTTTTTTATTTAAAGTAAATAGCTTATATCCCTTAAAGTTAGTTATAAAGTAGTTAAAGGCTTTAGGTAAAGAGTCTGTTAGATACTGCTTTTTATACTGTCACAAGGTGACAATCCCTAATTAATTAGTAATTAGCTATATAAGTGGTGTTAACAGCAGTGCTTAGTGAGGACCACTTAAGCATTAGTAGATCTTTTAGCGTTCTAGCTTAATTAGGTAGAGCTAGGCGTTAGAAGGTCTATTAGCAGGCGCGTCACTATTAGCGCCCTGTTATAATTATACTTAAGTTCCTACAGTCAGGATAAACGTTAGCAGGATTAAATTAATAAGCTAGAGGCTTAGGGTTTAATTCCAGTCAGGCGCCTGGCCGTTAAGGGGAGGTTAGCTGGATTGCCTTTTGTAGAGTGCAGGGTTAATTACGTTAGTAACCTTAAGCCTTAGAGATTCACATCACTAGAGATACCTAGATGCCTTAAGGACAAGGCATAGAGGAGAGGGGTATATTGTCACAGGGTAATAATCCCTAATTAATTAGTAATTAGCTATATAAGTGGTGTTAACAGCAGTGCTTAGTGAGGACTACTTAAGCATTAGTAGATCTTTTAGCGTTCTAGCTTAATTAGGTAGAGCCAGGCGTTAGAAGGTCTATTAGTAGGTGCGTTACTGTTAGCGCTCTGTTATATATACTTATAGTAGGCTTATTACCTTTTATCTTTTAAGTGCCTTATTAACTAATAGTTAGGCTTACTATATATATAGTACTTTTTTATAAATAATAATAAGGGTAAAAAAGGTGCTTATTACTATAGATTACTATTAAAAGGGCGCTATAGTGTAAAGTTACTATAGCTATAGTTATATTAGCTAAATTACTAGTAACTTTACTAGCTATTATAGGTATAGTTAGTCTAGTATTAATTATTTACTTCTTTAGTTAGGTATTAATATATAAGTTATTTAAATTATATTATATTACTAATTACTAATAAAGCTAGCTATATATACTAGTAAATATTAAAGATAATTAAAAAAGGTAAAAAGGATTTTTTT